>NC_091182.1:672427-755428 GCF_040958095.1 Procambarus clarkii | reverse complement strand
TTTATATATTTTTATGCCCATTGCATATTTGTATGGTCATAATTTATTTAAATGATTAACGTTTAAGGAACGTTATTCATATAACAATTATTTAGGTTCACATGATTTGCATCTGACTCATATAGGACAAAAGCCTTTCTGGAGTTACTTTAACTGTTAGGTTCACCTGACCTTATTTTAAATAAATAGACTCTTTAGCGACATTTTCTCTCAGTTTGATACTAAAGCCTGTTCATGCAAGATGTTTTCATCGGCCCCTGCTGGAGTTACGACCGGTATGAGTTTTCCACTGAGGAATGAGCGAGCATTGATACTGGAACTCTCAAATGCTAAGATTTTAGCTATCACTGACCCTGATGTCTGCTTACATCGCTATATTTTGGTGAAGACCTTACAGACTAGGATGCATCTAGAGGTACTGCAGGATAATAAGAAATATTGGCAGGAGACATTCAGCTGTATTGTAACTCCAACATTTACGATCTATGAAGACACCTCAATATTTTAACAAGGTTTTTTATGACTTCGATTAGCGAGATTAGTACCTATATAGCGAGATTTTTCGTTTAAAGACTTCCATTAACTTTAGTCAAGTCAATGTATTGAATCTTTAATAGTTAATGGATTTATCTTGCCTAATATTAGTCTAGTATCGAAAAGGATTTATTAACCAATTTAAATATGGCATTCATAAAGCCATTTATATTTTTTTATCAGGTGACATGATATAAAATCATAATTTTAACTTTCGTAATAGAACACCGGGATTTTTTTTAAGGTAAAACACCTGCAACAATGTCACATGAAAGACTGATTAAAAAATAGAGGCTCATGGTATTGGGGGTGCTATAATAATTTAGATTGGGGCATGGCTATTTCAAACGGAAACAAATAGTATAAATTGTGTCATTATCCCACTCTGACCACTAAGTCAGAGTGGGATAATGTGGAGTGCCACTCCACTGTAATGTGGAGTGCCTCAAGGCTCTGCCTTGGGACCTCTGTTGTTTATTATATGTATTAATGATTTAGATTCAGGTTTGAGTAGCAATATTTGCAAATTTGCCGATGATACAAAAATCGGTAGGGAAATTAACACGGAAGAAGACTCATTATCACTTCAAGTTGATCTAAATAGGGTTTCGATATGGTCAAAAGATTGGCAGATGCAATTTAATGCTGATAAATGTAAAAGTTTTGAGGCTAAGTAATGATAGAGTTACATGATTGGAGCTGGATGGTGTTGAGATTGCGAAAGGGATCTGGGAGTTATGTTTAGTAAGAATTGAATATCAAAGGAACAATGCATGAATGATCGTAATAAGGCTAATAGGACACTGGGATTAATTAATCAGAGCGTTAATAACAAGACACCTGGTGTAGTTCATCAGCTATATCTTTCTCTGGCTAGGCCCCATTTAAATTATGCACTTCAGTTTCGGTCGCCGTAATATGGCATGGAAATAAATTCACTTCAACGTGTCCAGCGTAGGATGAAAAAGTGAATTCCCCAAATTAGAAATCTTTCGTATGAAGAAAGATTACCAAAACTTAAATGGCATTCACTGGAAAGGCAAAGAGTTAGGGATGACATGATAGAGGTTTACAAGTTGATGAAGGGACATAACAAAGGGGATATTAATGGAGTATTTAAAGTATCAACACAAGACAGAACGCGAAACAATGCGTATAAATTGGATAAGTTTAGATTCAGGAAAGACTTGGGTAAATACTGGTTCGGTAACAGGGTTGTTTATTTGTGGAACCAATTACAACGAAACGTAGTGGAGGAGGGGTCCCTCGATTGTTTCAAGCGTGGGTTGAACATGTATATGAGGGGGATTGGGTGGTTACAAATAGGAGCTGCCTCGTATGGGCCAATATGCCTTCTGCAGTTACCTTTGTTCTTATGTGGTTGAATGGGCATAACAAATGGGATATTAATAGTACCATCACAGGACAGAACACGAAACAATAGGTATAAGTTAGATAAGTTTAGATTAATGAAAGACTTTGGTAAATACTTGTTCGGGAATAGTATTTTTTTTTTTTGTAATTACTGCGTAACGTGGTGGAGGTCTCTCGATTGTTTCAAACTTGGGTTGGACATGTATATAAGTGGTTATATATCGGAGCTGATTCGTTTGGGCCAATAGACCTTCTGCAGTTACCTTTGTTCTTATACTTTGCCAAAGTTCTGCCTTTAAAGATTGTCTTAAAGAAGGCAAACAATATATGGCAAAGATTTAGTAGTGACATGATGGAGGTGTTTATGTGAAAGGGTGGGCAGGAATTGGGTGCGTGTTAGGAGTAACAAAACAAAATACAACACGAAACAATGAATATAAATGAATTAGAATTTAGGATAAACCTTTGTAAATACTGGTTCAGTAATAGTGTTCTTGATATATAGAATCAATTACCGCGTAACAACAAAGAAGTAGATTCCCTTGATTGATTCTTGTGTAGGTTAGACATATATATGAATGAGATAGGATGGATATAAATAGGAGCTGCCTTGTATGAGTAAATAGTTAAGAAATCCACAAGGGCCGTGACGAGGATTCGAACCTACGTCCAAGAGCATCCCAGACGCTGCCTTAATCGACTGAGCTACGACATGGTATAAGAATTGCAACCAGAAATTCTACTGAATATACTTGGATCCTGCAGCCTCTCCGAGACACAAACAATTGAGTTGGGTGTCCCTCAATTGCTTCAAGTGTGAATTGGACTTTTATATGAGTGGGATTGGGTGGTTATAGATAGGAGCTGCCTCGTATGGGCCAAAAGGCCTTCTGCAGTTACCTTTGTTCTTATGTTCAAACTATGATTTTATACAATTCCTCTATACACTCGAGGTATGTCAATAGGCCGTTCTACCTCTTCGCGCTTGCTTTATTATTTCGAGTGCATGGGGGTATTGTGTAAAATCCTAGTTTGAGTCTCGGAGAGTCGGCAGGATCCAAGTAAATTCAGTAGAATTTCTGGTTGCAATTCTTATAAAATGTATTAGCTCAGTCGATTAAGGTAGCGTCTGGGATGCTCTCGGACGTAAGTTCGAATCCTAGTCCCGTCCCTTGTTGATTTGTTCAATTGATGCATCACGCAATAGTGATTTCTGTGTGAAATGAGCTAATAATCCTTCTGCAGTTCCCGCAATACTTGTATTTTTTTGATTGGTTAAAGAACATAAGAATGAAGGTAACTTCAGAAGGAATACTTGCCCAGAACCAAAGTTTCGTAATTTATTTTATATATTTTTATGCCCATTGCATATTTGTATGGTCATAATTTATTTAAATGATTAACGTTTAAGGAACGTTATTCATATAACAATTATTTAGGTTCACATGATTTGCATCTGACTCATATAGGACAAAAGCCTTTCTGGAGTTACTTTAACTGTTAGGTTCACCTGACCTTATTTTAAATAAATAGACTCTTTGCGACATTTTCTCTCAGTTTGATACTAAAGCCTGTTCATGCAAGATGTTTTCATCGGCCCCTGCTGGAGTTACGACCGGTATGAGTTTTCCACTGAGGAATGAGCGAGCATTGATACTGGAACTCTCAAATGCTAAAATTTTAGCTATCACTGACCTGATGTCTGCTTACATCGCTATATTTTGGTGAAGACCTTACAGACTAGGATGCATCTAGAGGTACTGCAGGATAATAAGAAATATTGGCAGGAGACATTCAGCTGTATTGTAACTCCAACATTTACGATCTATGAAGACACGTCAATATTTTAACAAGGTTTTTTATGACTTCGATTAGCGAGATTAGTACCTATATAGCGAGATTTTTCGTTTAAAGACTTCCATTAACTTTAGTCAAGTCAATGTATTGAATCTTTAATAGTTAATAGATTTATCTTGCCTAATATTAGTCTAGTATCGAAAAGGATTTATTAACCAATTTAAATACGGCATTCATAAAGCCATTTATATTTTTTTATCAAGTGACATGATATAAAATCATAATTTTAACTTTCGTAATAGAACACCGGGATTTTTTTAAGGTAAAACACCTGCAACAATGTCACATGAAAGACTGATTAAAAAATAGAGGCTCATGGTATTGGGGGTGCTATAATAATTTAGATTGGGGCATGGCTATTTCAAACGGAAACAAATAGTATAAATTGTGTTAAGTCAGAGTGGGATAATGTGGAGTGCCACTCCACTGTAATGTGGAGTGCCTCAAGGCTCTGCCTTGGGACCTCTGTTGTTTATTATATGTATTAATGATTTAGATTCAGGTTTGAGTAGCAATATTTGCAAATTTGCCGATGATACAAAAATCGGTAGGGAAATTAACACGGAAGAAGACTCATTATCACTTCAAGTTGATCTAAATAGGGTTTCGATATGGTCAAAAGATTGGCAGATGCAATTTAATGCTGATAAATGTAAAAGTTTTGAGGCTAAGTAATGATGATAGAGTTACATGATTGGAGCTGGATGGTGTTGAGATTGCGAAAGGGATCTGGGAGTTATGTTTAGTAAGAATTGAATATCAAAGGAACAATGCATGAATGATCGTAATAAGGCTAATAGGACACTGGGATTAATTAATCAGAGCGTTAATAACAAGACACCTGGTGTAGTTCATCAGCTATATCTTTCTCTGGCTAGGCCCCATTTAAATTATGCACTTCAGTTTCGGTCGCCGTAATATGGCATGGAAATAAATTCACTTCAACGTGTCCAGCGTAGGATGAAAAAGTGAATTCCCCAAATTAGAAATCTTTCGTATGAAGAAAGATTACCAAAACTTAAATGGCATTCACTGGAAAGGCAAAGAGTTAGGGATGACATGATAGAGGTTTACAAGTTGATGAAGGGACATAACAAAGGGGATATTAATGGAGTATTTAAAGTATCAACACAAGACAGAACGCGAAACAATGCGTATAAATTGGATAAGTTTAGATTCAGGAAAGACTTGGGTAAATACTGGTTCGGTAACAGGGTTGTTTATTTGTGGAACCAATTACAACGAAACGTAGTGGAGGAGGGGTCCCTCGATTGTTTCAAGCGTGGGTTGAACATGTATATGAGGGGGATTGGGTGGTTACAAATAGGAGCTGCCTCGTATGGGCCAATATGCCTTCTGCAGTTACCTTTGTTCTTATGTGGTTGAATGGGCATAACAAATGGGATATTAATAGTACCATCACAGGACAGAACACGAAACAATAGGTATAAGTTAGATAAGTTTAGATTAATGAAAGACTTTGGTAAATACTTGTTCGGGAATAGTATTTTTTTTTTTTGTAATTACTGCGTAACGTGGTGGAGGTCTCTCGATTGTTTCAAACTTGGGTTGGACATGTATATAAGTGGTTATATATCGGAGCTGATTCGTTTGGGCCAATAGACCTTCTGCAGTTACCTTTGTTCTTATACTTTGCCAAAGTTCTGCCTTTAAAGATTGTCTTAAAGAAGGCAAACAATATATGGCAAAGATTTAGTAGTGACATGATGGAGGTGTTTATGTGAAAGGGTGGGCAGGAATTGGGTGCGTGTTAGGAGTAACAAAACAAAATACAACACGAAACAATGAATATAAATGAATTAGAATTTAGGATAAACCTTTGTAAATACTGGTTCAGTAATAGTGTTCTTGATATATAGAATCAATTACCGCGTAACAACAAAGAAGTAGATTCCCTTGATTGATTCTTGTGTAGGTTAGACATATATATGAATGAGATAGGATGGATATAAATAGGAGCTGCCTTGTATGAGTAAATAGTTAAGAAATCCACAAGGGCCGTGACGAGGATTCGAACCTACGTCCAAGAGCATCCCAGACGCTGCCTTAATCGACTGAGCTACGACATGGTATAAGAATTGCAACCAGAAATTCTACTGAATATACTTGGATCCTGCAGCCTCTCCGAGACACAAACAATTGAGGTGGGTGTCCCTCAATTGCTTCAAGTGTGAATTGGACTTTTATATGAGTGGGATTGGGTGGTTATAGATAGGAGCTGCCTCGTATGGGCCAAAAGGCCTTCTGCAGTTACCTTTGTTCTTATGTTCAAACTATGATTTTATACAATTCCTCTATACACTCGAGGTATGTCAATAGGCCGTTCTACCTCTTCGCGCTTGCTTTATTATTTCGAGTGCATGGGGGTATTGTGTAAAATCCTAGTTTGAGTCTCGGAGAGTCGGCAGGATCCAAGTAAATTCAGTAGAATTTCTGGTTGCAATTCTTATAAAATGTATTAGCTCAGTCGATTAAGGTAGCGTCTGGGATGCTCTCGGACGTAAGTTCGAATCCTAGTCCCGTCCCTTGTTGATTTGTTCAATTGATGCATCACGCAATAGTGATTTCTGTGTGAAATGAGCTAATAATCCTTCTGCAGTTCCCGCAATACTTGTATTTTTTTGATTGGTTAAAGAACATAAGAATGAAGGTAACTTCAGAAGGAATACTTGCCCAGAACCAAAGTTTCGTAATTTATTTTATATATTTTTATGCCCATTGCATATTTGTATGGTCATAATTTATTTAAATGATTAACGTTTAAGGAACGTTATTCATATAACAATTATATAGGTTCACATGATTTGCATCTGACTCATATAGGACAAAAGCCTTTCTGGAGTTACTTTAACTGTTAGGTTCATCTGACCTTATTTTAAATAAATAGACTCTTAGCGACATTTTCTCTCAGTTTGATACTAAAGCCTGTTCATGCAAAATGTTTTCATCGGCCCCTGCTGGAGTTACGACCGGTATGAGTTTTCCACTGAGGAATGAGCGAGCATTGATACTGGAACTCTCAAATGCTAAGATTTTAGCTATCACTGACCCTGATGTCTGCTTACATCGCTATATTTCGGTGAAGACCTTACAGACTAGGATGCATCTAGAGGTACTGCAGGATAATAAGAAATATTGGCAGGAGACATTCAGCTGTATTGTAACTCCAACATTTACGATCTATGAAGACACCTATACCACCTATATTAGTACCTATATAGCGAGATTTTTCGTTTAAAGACTTCCATTAACTTTAGTCAAGTCAATGTATTGAATCTTTAATAGTTAATGGATTTATCTTGCCTAATATTAGTCTAGTATCGAAAAGGATTTATTAACCAATTTAAATATGGCATTCATAAAGCCATTTATATTTTTTTAACAGGTGACATGATATAAAATCATAATTTTAACTTTCGTAATAGAACACCGGGATTTTTTTTAAGGTAAAACACCTGCAACGATGTCACATGAAAGACTGATTAAAAAATAGAGGCTCATGGTATTGGGGGTGCTATAATAATTTAGATTGGGGCATGGCTATTTCAAACGGAAACAAATAGTATAAATTGTGTTAAGTCAGAGTGGGATAATGTGGCGTGCCACTCCACTGTAATGTGGAGTGCCTCAAGGCTCTGCCTTGGGACCTCTGTTGTTTATTATATGTATTAATGATTTAGATTCAGGTTTGAGTAGCAATATTTGCAAATTTGCCGATGATACAAAAATCGGTAGGGAAATTAACACGGAAGAAGACTCATTATCACTTCAAGTTGATCTAAATAGGGTTTCGATATGGTCAAAAGATTGGCAGATGCAATTTAATGCTGATAAATGTAAAAGTTTTGAGGCTAAGTAATGATGATAGAGTTACATGATTGGAGCTGGATGGTGTTGAGATTGCGAAAGGGATCTGGGAGTTATGTTTAGTAAGAATTGAATATCAAAGGAACAATGCATGAATGATCGTAATAAGGCTAATAGGACACTGGGATTAATTAATCAGAGCGTTAATAACAAGACACCTGGTGTAGTTCTTCAGCTATATCTTTCTCTGGCTAGGCCCCATTTAGATTATGCAGTTCAGTTTTGGTCGCCGTAATATGGCATGGAAATAAATTCACTTCAACGTGTCCAGCGTAGGATGAAAAAGTGAATTCCCCAAATTAGAAATCTTTCGTATGAAGAAAGATTACCAAAACTTAAATGGCATTCACTGGAAAGGCAAAGAGTTAGGGATGACATGATAGAGGTTTACAAGTTGATGAAGGGACATAACAAAGGGGATATTAATGGAGTATTTAAAGTATCAACACAAGACAGAACGTGAAACAATGCGTATAAATTGGATAAGTTTAGATTCAGGAAAGACTTGGGTAAATACTGGTTCGGTAACAGGGTTGTTTATTTGTGGAACCAATTACAACGAAACGTAGTGGAGGAGGGGTCCCTCGATTGTTTCAAGCGTGGGTTGAACATGTATATGAGGGGGATTGGGTGGTTACAAATAGGAGCTGCCTCGTATGGGCCAATATGCCTTCTGCAGTTACCTTTGTTCTTATGTGGTTGAATGGGCATAACAAATGGGATATTAATAGTACCATCACAGGACAGAACACGAAACAATAGGTATAAGTTAGATAAGTTTAGATTAATGAAAGACTTTGGTAAATACTTGTTCGGGAATAGTATTTTTTTTTTTTAATTACTGCGTAACGTGGTGGAGGTCTCTCGATTGTTTCAAACTTGGGTTGGACATGTATATAAGTGGTTATATATCGGAGCTGATTCGTTTGGGCCAATAGACCTTCTGCAGTTACCTTTGTTCTTATACTTTGCCAAAGTTCTGCCTTTAAAGATTGTCTTAAAGAAGGCAAACAATATATGGCAAAGATTTAGTAGTGACATGATGGAGGTGTTTATGTGAAAGGGTGGGCAGGAATTGGGTGCGTGTTAGGAGTAACAAAACAAAATACAACACGAAACAATGAATATAAATGAATTAGAATTTAGGATAAACCTTTGTAAATACTGGTTCAGTAATAGTGTTCTTGATATATAGAATCAATTACCGCGTAACAACAAAGAAGTAGATTCCCTTGATTGATTCTTGTGTAGGTTAGACATATATATGAATGAGATAGGATGGATATAAATAGGAGCTGCCTTGTATGAGTAAATAGTTAAGAAATCCACAAGGGCCGTGACGAGGATTCGAACCTACGTCCAAGAGCATCCCAGACGCTGCCTTAATCGACTGAGCTACGACATGGTATAAGAATTGCAACCAGAAATTCTACTGAATATACTTGGATCCTGCAGCCTCTCCGAGACACAAACAATTGAGTTGGGTGTCCCTCAATTGCTTCAAGTGTGAATTGGACTTTTATATGAGTGGGATTGGGTGGTTATAGATAGGAGCTGCCTCGTATGGGCCAAAAGGCCTTCTGCAGTTACCTTTGTTCTTATGTTCAAACTATGATTTTATACAATTCCTCTATACACTCGAGGTATGTCAATAGGCCGTTCTACCTCTTCGCGCTTGCTTTATTATTTCGAGTGCATGGGGGTATTGTGTAAAATCCTAGTTTGAGTCTCGGAGAGTCGGCAGGATCCAAGTAAATTCAGTAGAATTTCTGGTTGCAATTCTTATAAAATGTATTAGCTCAGTCGATTAAGGTAGCGTCTGGGATGCTCTCGGACGTAAGTTCGAATCCTAGTCCCGTCCCTTGTTGATTTGTTCAATTGATGCATCACGCAATAGTGATTTCTGTGTGAAATGAGCTAATAATCCTTCTGCAGTTCCCGCAATACTTGTATTTTTTTGATTGGTTAAAGAACATAAGAATGAAGGTAACTTCAGAAGGAATACTTGCCCAGAACCAAAGTTTCGTAATTTATTTTATATATTTTTATGCCCATTGCATATTTGTATGGTCATAATTTATTTAAATGATTAACGTTTAAGGAACGTTATTCATATAACAATTATTTAGGTTCACATGATTTGCATCTGACTCATATAGGACAAAAGCCTTTCTGGAGTTACTTTAACTGTTAGGTTCATCTGACCTTATTTTAAATAAATAGACTCTTAGCGACATTTTCTCTCAGTTTGATACTAAAGCCTGTTCATGCAAGATGTTTTCATCGGCCCCTGCTGGAGTTACGACCGGTATGAGTTTTCCACTGAGGAATGAGCGAGCATTGATACTGGAACTCTCAAATGCTAAGATTTTAGCTATCACTGACCCTGATGTCTGCTTACATCGCTATATTTTGGTGAAGACCTTACAGACTAGGATGCATCTAGAGGTACTGCAGGATAATAAGAAATATTGGCAGGAGACATTCAGCTGTATTGTAACTCCAACATTTACGATCTATGAAGACACCTATACCACCTATATTAGTACCTATATAGCGAGATTTTTCGTTTAAAGACTTCCATTAACTTTAGTCAAGTCAATGTATTGAATCTTTAATAGTTAATGGATTTATCTTGCCTAATATTAGTCTAGTATCGAAAAGGATTTATTAACCAATTTAAATATGGCATTCATAAAGCCATTTATATTTTTTTAACAGGTGACATGATATAAAATCATAATTTTAACTTTCGTAATAGAACACCGGGATTTTTTTTAAGGTAAAACACCTGCAACAATGTCACATGAAAGACTGATTAAAAAATAGAGGCTCATGGTATTGGGGGTGCTATAATAATTTAGATTGGGGCATGGCTATTTCAAACGGAAACAAATAGTATAAATTGTGTTAAGTCAGAGTGGGATAATGTGGAGTGCCACTCCACTGTAATGTGGAGTGCCCTCCACTGTAATGGGCTCAGCTCTGCCTTGGGACCTCTGTTGTTTATTATATGTATTAATGATTTAGATTCAGGTTTGAGTAGCAATATTTGCAAATTTGCCGATGATACAAAAATCGGTAGGGAAATTAACACGGAAGAAGACTCATTATCACTTCAAGTTGATCTAAATAGGGTTTCGATATGGTCAAAAGATTGGCAGATGCAATTTAATGCTGATAAATGTAAAAGTTTTGAGGCTAAGTAATGATGATAGAGTTACATGATTGGAGCTGGATGGTGTTGAGATTGCGAAAGGGATCTGGGAGTTATGTTTAGTAAGAATTGAATATCAAAGGAACAATGCATGAATGATCGTAATAAGGCTAATAGGACACTGGGATTAATTAATCAGAGCGTTAATAACAAGACACCTGGTGTAGTTCTTCAGCTATATCTTTCTCTGGCTAGGCCCCATTTAGATTATGCAGTTCAGTTTTGGTCGCCGTAATATGGCATGGAAATAAATTCACTTCAACGTGTCCAGCGTAGGATGAAAAAGTGAATTCCCCAAATTAGAAATCTTTCGTATGAAGAAAGATTACCAAAACTTAAATGGCATTCACTGGAAAGGCAAAGAGTTAGGGATGACATGATAGAGGTTTACAAGTTGATGAAGGGACATAACAAAGGGGATATTAATGGAGTATTTAAAGTATCAACACAAGACAGAACGTGAAACAATGCGTATAAATTGGATAAGTTTAGATTCAGGAAAGACTTGGGTAAATACTGGTTCGGTAACAGGGTTGTTTATTTGTGGAACCAATTACAACGAAACGTAGTGGAGGAGGGGTCCCTCGATTGTTTCAAGCGTGGGTTGAACATGTATATGAGGGGGATTGGGTGGTTACAAATAGGAGCTGCCTCGTATGGGCCAATATGCCTTCTGCAGTTACCTTTGTTCTTATGTGGTTGAATGGGCATAACAAATGGGATATTAATAGTACCATCACAGGACAGAACACGAAACAATAGGTATAAGTTAGATAAGTTTAGATTAATGAAAGACTTTGGTAAATACTTGTTCGGGAATAGTATTTTTTTTTTTTAATTACTGCGTAACGTGGTGGAGGTCTCTCGATTGTTTCAAACTTGGGTTGGACATGTATATAAGTGGTTATATATCGGAGCTGATTCGTTTGGGCCAATAGACCTTCTGCAGTTACCTTTGTTCTTATACTTTGCCAAAGTTCTGCCTTTAAAGATTGTCTTAAAGAAGGCAAACAATATATGGCAAAGATTTAGTAGTGACATGATGGAGGTGTTTATGTGAAAGGGTGGGCAGGAATTGGGTGCGTGTTAGGAGTAACAAAACAAAATACAACACGAAACAATGAATATAAATGAATTAGAATTTAGGATAAACCTTTGTAAATACTGGTTCAGTAATAGTGTTCTTGATATATAGAATCAATTACCGCGTAACAACAAAGAAGTAGATTCCCTTGATTGATTCTTGTGTAGGTTAGACATATATATGAATGAGATAGGATGGATATAAATAGGAGCTGCCTTGTATGAGTAAATAGTTAAGAAATCCACAAGGGCCGTGACGAGGATTCGAACCTACGTCCAAGAGCATCCCAGACGCTGCCTTAATCGACTGAGCTACGACATGGTATAAGAATTGCAACCAGAAATTCTACTGAATATACTTGGATCCTGCAGCCTCTCCGAGACACAAACAATTGAGTTGGGTGTCCCTCAATTGCTTCAAGTGTGAATTGGACTTTTATATGAGTGGGATTGGGTGGTTATAGATAGGAGCTGCCTCGTATGGGCCAAAAGGCCTTCTGCAGTTACCTTTGTTCTTATGTTCAAACTATGATTTTATACAATTCCTCTATACACTCGAGGTATGTCAATAGGCCGTTCTACCTCTTCGCGCTTGCTTTATTATTTCGAGTGCATGGGGGTATTGTGTAAAATCCTAGTTTGAGTCTCGGAGAGTCGGCAGGATCCAAGTAAATTCAGTAGAATTTCTGGTTGCAATTCTTATAAAATGTATTAGCTCAGTCGATTAAGGTAGCGTCTGGGATGCTCTCGGACGTAAGTTCGAATCCTAGTCCCGTCCCTTGTTGATTTGTTCAATTGATGCATCACGCAATAGTGATTTCTGTGTGAAATGAGCTAATAATCCTTCTGCAGTTCCCGCAATACTTGTATTTTTTTGATTGGTTAAAGAACATAAGAATGAAGGTAACTTCAGAAGGAATACTTGCCCAGAACCAAAGTTTCGTAATTTATTTTATATATTTTTATGCCCATTGCATATTTGTATGGTCATAATTTATTTAAATGATTAACGTTTAAGGAACGTTATTCATATAACAATTATTTAGGTTCACATGATTTGCATCTGACTCATATAGGACAAAAGCCTTTCTGGAGTTACTTTAACTGTTAGGTTCATCTGACCTTATTTTAAATAAATAGACTCTTAGCGACATTTTCTCTCAGTTTGATACTAAAGCCTGTTCATGCAAGATGTTTTCATCGGCCCCTGCTGGAGTTACGACCGGTATGAGTTTTCCACTGAGGAATGAGCGAGCATTGATACTGGAACTCTCAAATGCTAAGATTTTAGCTATCACTGACCCTGATGTCTGCTTACATCGCTATATTTTGGTGAAGACCTTACAGACTAGGATGCATCTAGAGGTACTGCAGGATAATAAGAAATATTGGCAGGAGACATTCAGCTGTATTGTAACTCCAACATTTACGATCTATGAAGACACCTATACCACCTATATTAGTACCTATATAGCGAGATTTTTCGTTTAAAGACTTCCATTAACTTTAGTCAAGTCAATGTATTGAATCTTTAATAGTTAATGGATTTATCTTGCCTAATATTAGTCTAGTATCGAAAAGGATTTATTAACCAATTTAAATATGGCATTCATAAAGCCATTTATATTTTTTTAACAGGTGACATGATATAAAATCATAATTTTAACTTTCGTAATAGAACACCGGGATTTTTTTTAAGGTAAAACACCTGCAACAATGTCACATGAAAGACTGATTAAAAAATAGAGGCTCATGGTATTGGGGGTGCTATAATAATTTAGATTGGGGCATGGCTATTTCAAACGGAAACAAATAGTATAAATTGTGTTAAGTCAGAGTGGGATAATGTGGAGTGCCACTCCACTGTAATGTGGAGTGCCACTCCACTGTAATGTGGAGTGCCTCAAGGCTCTGCCTTGGGACCTCTGTTGTTTATTATATGTATTAATGATTTAGATTCACGTTTGAGTAGCAATATTTGCAAATTTGCCGATGATACAAAAATCGGTAGGGAAATTAACACGGAAGAAGACTCATTATCACTTCAAGTTGATCTAAATAGGGATTTCGATATGGTCAAAAGATTGGCAGATGCAATTTAATGCTGATAAAAGTAAAAGTTTTGAGGCTAAGTAATGATGATAGAGTTACATGATTGGAGCTGGATGGTGTTGAGATTGCGAAAGGGATCTGGGAGTTATGTTTAGTAAGAATTGAATATCAAAGGAACAATGCATGAATGATCGTAATAAGGCTAATAGGACACTGGGATTAATTAATCAGAGCGTTAATAACAAGACACCTGGTGTAGTTCTTCAGCTATATCTTTCTCTGGCTAGGCCCCATTTAGATTATGCAGTTCAGTTTTGGTCGCCGTAATATGGCATGGAAATAAATTCACTTCAACGTGTCCAGCGTAGGATGAAAAAGTGAATTCCCCAAATTAGAAATCTTTCGTATGAAGAAAGATTACCAAAACTTAAATGGCATTCACTGGAAAGGCAAAGAGTTAGGGATGACATGATAGAGGTTTACAAGTTGATGAAGGGACATAACAAAGGGGATATTAATGGAGTATTTAAAGTATCAACACAAGACAGAACGTGAAACAATGCGTATAAATTGGATAAGTTTAGATTCAGGAAAGACTTGGGTAAATACTGGTTCGGTAACAGGGTTGTTTATTTGTGGAACCAATTACAACGAAACGTAGTGGAGGAGGGGTCCCTCGATTGTTTCAAGCGTGGGTTGAACATGTATATGAGGGGGATTGGGTGGTTACAAATAGGAGCTGCCTCGTATGGGCCAATATGCCTTCTGCAGTTACCTTTGTTCTTATGTGGTTGAATGGGCATAACAAATGGGATATTAATAGTACCATCACAGGACAGAACACGAAACAATAGGTATAAGTTAGATAAGTTTAGATTAATGAAAGACTTTGGTAAATACTTGTTCGGGAATAGTATTTTTTTTTTTTAATTACTGCATAACGTGGTGGAGGTCTCTCGATTGTTTCAAACTTGGGTTGGACATGTATATAAGTGGTTATATATCGGAAGCTGATTCGTTTGGGCCAATAGACCTTCTGCAGTTACCTTTGTTCTTATACTTTGCCAAAGTTCTGCCTTTAAAGATTGTCTTAAAGAAGGCAAACAATATATGGCAAAGATTTAGTAGTGACATGATGGAGGTGTTTATGTGAAAGGGTGGGCAGGAATTGGGTGCGTGTTAGGAGTAACAAAACAAAATACAACACGAAACAATGAATATAAATGAATTAGAATTTAGGATAAACCTTTGTAAATACTGGTTCAGTAATAGTGTTCTTGATATATAGAATCAATTACCGCGTAACAACAAAGAAGTAGATTCCCTTGATTGATTCTTGTGTAGGTTAGACATATATATGAATGAGATAGGATGGATATAAATAGGAGCTGCCTTGTATGAGTAAATAGTTAAGAAATCCACAAGGGCCGTGACGAGGATTCGAACCTACGTCCAAGAGCATCCCAGACGCTGCCTTAATCGACTGAGCTACGACATGGTATAAGAATTGCAACCAGAAATTCTACTGAATATACTTGGATCCTGCAGCCTCTCCGAGACACAAACAATTGAGTTGGGTGTCCCTCAATTGCTTCAAGTGTGAATTGGACTTTTATATGAGTGGGATTGGGTGGTTATAGATAGGAGCTGCCTCGTATGGGCCAAAAGGCCTTCTGCAGTTACCTTTGTTCTTATGTTCAAACTATGATTTTATACAATTCCTCTATACACTCGAGGTATGTCAATAGGCCGTTCTACCTCTTCGCGCTTGCTTTATTATTTCGAGTGCATGGGGGTATTGTGTAAAATCCTAGTTTGAGTCTCGGAGAGTCGGCAGGATCCAAGTAAATTCAGTAGAATTTCTGGTTGCAATTCTTATAAAATGTATTAGCTCAGTCGATTAAGGTAGCGTCTGGGATGCTCTCGGACGTAAGTTCGAATCCTAGTCCCGTCCCTTGTTGATTTGTTCAATTGATGCATCACGCAATAGTGATTTCTGTGTGAAATGAGCTAATAATCCTTCTGCAGTTCCCGCAATACTTGTATTTTTTTGATTGGTTAAAGAACATAAGAATGAAGGTAACTTCAGAAGGAATACTTGCCCAGAACCAAAGTTTCGTAATTTATTTTATATATTTTTATGCCCATTGCATATTTGTATGGTCATAATTTATTTAAATGATTAACGTTTAAGGAACGGTATTCATATAACAATTATTTAGGTTCACATGATTTGCATCTGACTCATATAGGACAAAAGCCTTTCTGGAGTTACTTTAACTGTTAGGTTCATCTGACCTTATTTTAAATAAATAGACTCTTAGCGACATTTTCTCTCAGTTTGATACTAAAGCCTGTTCATGCAAGATGTTTTCATCGGCCCCTGCTGGAGTTACGACCGGTATGAGTTTTCCACTGAGGAATGAGCGAGCATTGATACTGGAACTCTCAAATGCTAAGATTTTAGCTATCACTGACCCTGATGTCTGCTTACATCGCTATATTTTGGCGAAGACCTTACAGACTAGGATGCATCTAGAGGTACTGCAGGATAATAAGAAATATTGGCAGGAGACATTCAGCTGTATTGTAACTCCAACATTTACGATCTATGAAGACACCTATACCACCTATATTAGTACCTATATAGCGAGATTTTTCGTTTAAAGACTTCCATTAACTTTAGTCAAGTCAATGTATTGAATCTTTAATAGTTAATGGATTTATCTTGCCTAATATTAGTCTAGTATCGAAAAGGATTTATTAACCAATTTAAATATGGCATTCATAAAGCCATTTATATTTTTTTAACAGGTGACATGATATAAAATCATAATTTTAACTTTCGTAATAGAACACCGGGATTTTTTTTAAGGTAAAACACCTGCAACAATGTCACATGAAAGACTGATTAAAAAATAGAGGCTCATGGTATTGGGGGTGCTATAATAATTTAGATTGGGGCATGGCTATTTCAAACGGAAACAAATAGTATAAATTGTGTTAAGTCAGAGTGGGATAATGTGGAGTGCCACTCCACTGTAATGTGGAGTGCCACTCCACTGTAATGTGGAGTGCCACTCCACTGTAATGTGGAGTGCCTCAAGGCTCTGCCTTGGGACCTCAGTTGTTTATTATATGTATTAATGATTTAGATTCACGTTTGAGTAGCAATATTTGCAAATTTGCCGATGATACAAAAATCGGTAGGGAAATTAACACGGAAGAAGACTCATTATCACTTCAAGTTGATCTAAATAGGGTTTCGATATGGTCAAAAGATTGGCAGATGCAATTTAATGCTGATAAATGTAAAAGTTTTGAGGCTAAGTAATGATGATAGAGTTACATGATTGGAGCTGGATGGTGTTGAGATTGCGAAAGGGATCTGGGAGTTATGTTTAGTAAGAATTGAATATCAAAGGAACAATGCATGAATGATCGTAATAAGGCTAATAGGACACTGGGATTAATTAATCAGAGCGTTAATAACAAGACACCTGGTGTAGTTCTTCAGCTATATCTTTCTCTGGCTAGGCCCCATTTAGATTATGCAGTTCAGTTTTGGTCGCCGTAATATGGCATGGAAATAAATTCACTTCAACGTGTCCAGCGTAGGATGAAAAAGTGAATTCCCCAAATTAGAAATCTTTCGTATGAAGAAAGATTACCAAAACTTAAATGGCATTCACTGGAAAGGCAAAGAGTTAGGGATGACATGATAGAGGTTTACAAGTTGATGAAGGGACATAACAAAGGGGATATTAATGGAGTATTTAAAGTATCAACACAAGACAGAACGCGAAACAATGCGTATAAATTGGATAAGTTTAGATTCAGGAAAGACTTGGGTAAATACTGGTTCGGTAACAGGGTTGTTTATTTGTGGAACCAATTACAACGAAACGTAGTGGAGGAGGGGTCCCTCGATTGTTTCAAGCGTGGGTTGAACATGTATATGAGGGGGATTGGGTGGTTACAAATAGGAGCTGCCTCGTATGGGCCAATATGCCTTCTGCAGTTACCTTTGTTCTTATGTGGTTGAATGGGCATAACAAATGGGATATTAATAGTACCATCACAGGACATGAACACGAAACAATAGGTATAAGTTAGATAAGTTTAGATTAATGAAAGACTTTGGTAAATACTTGTTCGGGAATAGTATTTTTTTTTTTTAATTACTGCATAACGTGGTGGAGGTCTCTCGATTGTTTCAAACTTGGGTTGGACATGTATATAAGTGGTTATATATCGGAGCTGATTCGTTTGGGCCAATAGACCTTCTGCAGTTACCTTTGTTCTTATACTTTGCCAAAGTTCTGCCTTTAAAGATTGTCTTAAAGAAGGCAAACAATATATGGCAAAGATTTAGTAGTGACATGATGGAGGTGTTTATGTGAAAGGGTGGGCAGGAATTGGGTGCGTGTTAGGAGTAACAAAACAAAATACAACACGAAACAATGAATATAAATCAATTAGAATTTAGGATAAACCTTTGTAAATACTGGTTCAGTAATAGTGTTCTTGATATATAGAATCAATTACCGCGTAACAACAAAGAAGTAGATTCCCTTGATTGATTCTTGTGTAGGTTAGACATATATATGAATGAGATAGGATGGATATAAATAGGAGCTGCCTTGTATGAGTAAATAGTTAAGGAATCCACAAGGGCCGTGACGAGGATTCGAACCTACGTCCAAGAGCATCCCAGACGCTGCCTTAATCGACTGAGCTACGACATGGTATAAGAATTGCAACCAGAAATTCTACTGAATATACTTGGATCCTGCAGCCTCTCCGAGACACAAACAATTGAGTTGGGTGTCCCTCAATTGCTTCAAGTGTGAATTGGACTTTTATATGAGTGGGATTGGGTGGTTATAGATAGGAGCTGCCTCGTATGGGCCAAAAGGCCTTCTGCAGTTAACTTTGTTCTTATGTTCAAACTATGATTTTATACAATTCCTCTATACACTCGAGGTATGTCAATAGGCCGTTCTACCTCTTCGCGCTTGCTTTATTATTTCGAGTGCATGGGGGTATTGTGTAAAATCCTAGTTTGAGTCTCGGAGAGTCGGCAGGATCCAAGTAAATTCAGTAGAATTTCTGGTTGCAATTCTTATAAAATGTATTAGCTCAGTCGATTAAGGTAGCGTCTGGGATGCTCTCGGACGTAAGTTCGAATCCTAGTCCCGTCCCTTGTTGATTTGTTCAATTGATGCATCACGCAATAGTGATTTCTGTGTGAAATGAGCTAATAATCCTTCTGCAGTTCCCGCAATACTTGTATTTTTTTGATTGGTTAAAGAACATAAGAATGAAGGTAACTTCAGAAGGAATACTTGCCCAGAACCAAAGTTTCGTAATTTATTTTATATATTTTTATGCCCATTGCATATTTGTATGGTCATAATTTATTTAAATGAATAACGTTTAAGGAACGTTATTCATATAACAATTATTTAGGTTCACATGATTTGCATCTGACTCATATAGGACAAAAGCCTTTCTGGAGTTACTTTAACTGTTAGGTTCATCTGACCTTATTTTAAATAAATAGACTCTTAGCGACATTTTCTCTCAGTTTGATACTAAAGCCTGTTCATGCAAGATGTTTTCATCGGCCCCTGCTGGAGTTACGACCGGTATGAGTTTTCCACTGAGGAATGAGCGAGCATTGATACTGGAACTCTCAAATGCTAAGATTTTAGCTATCACTGACCCTGATGTCTGCTTACATCGCTATATTTTGGTGAAGACCTTACAGACTAGGATGCATCTAGAGGTACTGCAGGATAATAAGAAATATTGGCAGGAGACATTCAGCTGTATTGTAACTCCAACATTTACGATCTATGAAGACACCTATACCACCTATATTAGTACCTATATAGCGAGATTTTTCGTTTAAAGACTTCCATTAACTTTAGTCAAGTCAATGTATTGAATCTTTGATAGTTAATGGATTTATCTTGCCTAATATTAGTCTAGTATCGAAAAGGATTTATTAACCAATTTAAATATGGCATTCATAAAGCCATTTATATTTTTTTAACAGGTGACATGATATAAAATCATAATTTTAACTTTCGTAATAGAACACCGGGATTTTTTTTAAGGTAAAACACCTGCAACAATGTCACATGAAAGACTGATTAAAAAATAGAGGCTCATGGTATTGGGGGTGCTATAATAATTTAGATTGGGGCATGGCTATTTCAAACGGAAACAAATAGTATAAATTGTGTTAAGTCAGAGTGGGATAATGTGGAGTGCCACTCCACTGTAATGTGGAGTGCCACTCCACTGTAATGTGGAGTGCCTCAAGGCTCTGCCTTGGGACCTCTGTTGTTTATTATATGTATTAATGATTTAGATTCAGGTTTGAGTAGCAATATTTGCAAATTTGCCGATGATACAAAAATCGGTAGGGAAATTAACACGGAAGAAGACTCATTATCACTTCAAGTTGATCTAAATAGGGTTTCGATATGGTCAAAAGATTGGCAGATGCAATTTAATGCTGATAAATGTAAAAGTTTTGAGGCTAAGTAATGATGATAGAGTTACATGATTGGAGCTGGATGGTGTTGAGATTGCGAAAGGGATCTGGGAGTTATGTTTAGTAAGAATTGAATATCAAAGGAACAATGCATGAATGATCGTAATAAGGCTAATAGGACACTGGGTTTAATTAATCAGAGCGTTAATAACAAGACACCTGGTGTAGTTCTTCAGCTATATCTTTCTCTGGCTAGGCCCCATTTAGATTATGCAGTTCAGTTTTGGTCGCCGTAATATGGCATGGAAATAAATTCACTTCAACGTGTCCAGCGTAGGATGAAAAAGTGAATTCCCCAAATTAGAAATCTTTCGTATGAAGAAAGATTACCAAAACTTAAATGGCATTCACTGGAAAGGCAAAGAGTTAGGGATGACATGATAGAGGTTTACAAGTTGATGAAGGGACATAACAAAGGGGATATTAATGGAGTATTTAAAGTATCAACACAAGACAGAACGTGAAACAATGCGTATAAATTGGATAAGTTTAGATTCAGGAAAGACTTGGGTAAATACTGGTTCGGTAACAGGGTTGTTTATTTGTGGAACCAATTACAACGAAACGTAGTGGAGGAGGGGTCCCTCGATTGTTTCAAGCGTGGGTTGAACATGTATATGAGGGGGATTGGGTGGTTACAAATAGGAGCTGCCTCGTATGGGCCAATATGCCTTCTGCAGTTACCTTTGTTCTTATGTGGTTGAATGGGCATAACAAATGGGATATTAATAGTACCATCACAGGACAGAACACGAAACAATAGGTATAAGTTAGATAAGTTTAGATTAATGAAAGACTTTGGTAAATACTTGTTCGGGAATAGTATTTTTTTTTTTTTAATTACTGCATAACGTGGTGGAGGTCTCTCGATTGTTTCAAACTTGGGTTGGACATGTATATAAGTGGTTATATATCGGAGCTGATTCGTTTGGGCCAATAGACCTTCTGCAGTTACCTTTGTTCTTATACTTTGCCAAAGTTCTGCCTTTAAAGATTGTCTTAAAGAAGGCAAACAATATATGGCAAAGATTTAGTAGTGACATGATGGAGGTGTTTATGTGAAAGGGTGGGCAGGAATTGGGTGCGTGTTAGGAGTAACAAAACAAAATACAACACGAAACAATGAATATAAATGAATTAGAATTTAGGTGTTTTACCTTAAAAAAAATCCCGGTGTTCTATTACGAAAGTAATAAATATATAAAATAAATTATGAAACTTTGGTTCTGGGCAAGTATTCCTTCTGAAGTTACCTTCATTCTTATGTTCTTTAACCAATCAAAAAAATACAAGTATTTCTGTGTGAAATGAGCTAATAATCCTTCTGCAGTTCCCGCAATACTTGTATTTTTTTGATTGGTTAAAGAACATAAGAATGAAGGTAACTTCAGAAGGAATACTTGCCCAGAACCAAAGTTTCGTAATTTATTTTATATATTTTTATGCCCATTGCATATTTGTATGGTCATAATTTATTTAAATGATTAACGTTTAAGGAACGTTATTCATATAACAATTATTTAGGTTCACATGATTTGCATCTGACTCATATAGGACAAAAGCCTTTCTGGAGTTACTTTAACTGTTAGGTTCACCTGACCTTATTTTAAATAAATAGACTTTTAGCGACATTTTCTCTCAGTTTGATACTAAAGCCTGTTCATGCAAGATGTTTTCATCGGCCCCTGCTGGAGTTACGACCGGTATGAGTTTTCCACTGAGGAATGAGCGAGCATTGATACTGGAACTCTCAAATGCTAAGATTTTAGCTATCACTGACCCTGATGTCTGCTTACATCGCTATATTTTGGTGAAGACCTTACAGACTAGGATGCATCTAGAGGTACTGCAGGATAATAAGAAATATTGGCAGGAGACATTCAGCTGTATTGTAACTCCAACATTTACGATCTATGAAGACACCTATACCACCTATATTAGTACCTATATAGCGAGATTTTTCGTTTAAAGACTTCCATTAACTTTAGTCAAGTCAATGTATTGAATCTTTAATAGTTAATGGATTTATCTTGCCTAATATTAGTCTAGTATCGAAAAGGATTTATTAACCAATTTAAATATGGCATTCATAAAGCCATTTATATTTTTTTATCAGGTGACATGATATAAAATCATAATTTTAACTTTCGTAATAGAACACCGGGATTTTTTTTAAGGTAAAACACCTGCAACAATGTCACATGAAAGACTGATTAAAAAATAGAGGCTCATGGTATTGGGGGTGCTATAATAATTTAGATTGGGGCATGGCTATTTCAAACGGAAACAAATAGTATAAATTGTGTTAAGTCAGAGTGGGATAATGTGGAGTGCCACTCCACTGTAATGTGGAGTGCCTCAAGGCTCTGCCTTGGGACCTCTGTTGTTTATTATATGTATTAATGATTTAGATTCAGGTTTGAGTAGCAATATTTGCAAATTTGCCGATGATACAAAAATCGGTAGGGAAATTAACACGGAAGAAGACTCATTATCACTTCAAGTTGATCTAAATAGGGTTTCGATATGGTCAAAAGATTGGCAGATGCAATTTAATGCTGATAAATGTAAAAGTTTTGAGGCTAAGTAATGATGATAGAGTTACATGATTGGAGCTGGATGGTGTTGAGATTGCGAAAGGGATCTGGGAGTTATGTTTAGTAAGAATTGAATATCAAAGGAACAATGCATGAATGATCGTAATAAGGCTAATAGGACACTGGGATTAATTAATCAGAGCGTTAATAACAAGACACCTGGTGTAGTTCTTCAGCTATATCTTTCTCTGGCTAGGCCCCATTTAGATTATGCAGTTCAGTTTTGGTCGCCGTAATATGGCATGGAAATAAATTCACTTGAACGTGTCCAGCGTAGGATGAAAAAGTGAATCCCCCAAATTAGAAATCTTTCGTATGAAGAAAGATTACCAAAACTTAAATGGCATTCACTGGAAAGGCAAAGAGTTAGGGATGACATGATAGAGGTTTACATGTTGATGAAGGGACATAACAAAGGGGATATTAATGGAGTATTTAAAGTATCAACACAAGACAGAACGTGAAACAATGCGTATAAATTGGATAAGTTTAGATTCAGGAAAGACTTGGGTAAATACTGGTTCGGTAACAGGGTTGTTTATTTGTGGAACCAATTACAACGAAACGTAGTGGAGGAGGGGTCCCTCGATTGTTTCAAGCGTGGGTTGAACATGTATATGAGGGGGATTGGGTGGTTACAAATAGGAGCTGCCTCGTATGGGCCAATATGCCTTCTGCAGTTACCTTTGTTCTTATGTGGTTGAATGGGCATAACAAATGGGATATTAATAGTACCATCACAGGACAGAACACGAAACAATAGGTATAAGTTAGATAAGTTTAGATTAATGAAAGACTTTGGTAAATACTTGTTCGGGAATAGTATTTTTTTTTTTTAATTACTGCATAACGTGGTGGAGGTCTCTCGATTGTTTCAAACTTGGGTTGGACATGTATATAAGTGGTTATATATCGGAGCTGATTCGTTTGGGCCAATAGACCTTCTGCAGTTACCTTTGTTCTTATACTTTGCCAAAGTTCTGCCTTTAAAGATTGTCTTAAAGAAGGCAAACAATATATGGCAAAGATTTAGTAGTGACATGATGGAGGTGTTTATGTGAAAGGGTGGGCAGGAATTGGGTGCGTGTTAGGAGTAACAAAACAAAATACAACACGAAACAATGAATATAAATGAATTAGAATTTAGGATAAACCTTTGTAAATACTGGTTCAGTAATAGTGTTCTTGATATATAGAATCAATTACCGCGTAACAACAAAGAAGTAGATTCCCTTGATTGATTCTTGTGTAGGTTAGACATATATATGAATGAGATAGGATGGATATAAATAGGAGCTGCCTTGTATGAGTAAATAGTTAAGAAATCCACAAGGGCCGTGACGAGGATTCGAACCTACGTCCAAGAGCATCCCAGACGCTGCCTTAATCGACTGAGCTACGACATGGTATAAGAATTGCAACCAGAAATTCTACTGAATATACTTGGATCCTGCAGCCTCTCCGAGACACAAACAATTGAGTTTGGTGTCCCTCAATTGCTTCAAGTGTGAATTGGACTTTTATATGAGTGGGATTGGGTGGTTATAGATAGGAGCTGCCTCGTATGGGCCAAAAGGCCTTCTGCAGTTACCTTTGTTCTTATGTTCAAACTATGATTTTATACAATTCCTCTATACACTCGAGGTATGTCAATAGGCCGTTCTACCTCTTCGCGCTTGCTTTATTATTTCGAGTGCATGGGGGTATTGTGTAAAATCCTAGTTTGAGTCTCGGAGAGTCGGCAGGATCCAAGTAAATTCAGTAGAATTTCTGGTTGCAATTCTTATAAAATGTATTAGCTCAGTCGATTAAGGTAGCGTCTGGGATGCTCTCGGACGTAAGTTCGAATCCTAGTCCCGTCCCTTGTTGATTTGTTCAATTGATGCATCACGCAATAGTGATTTCTGTGTGAAATGAGCTAATAATCCTTCTGCAGTTCCCGCAATACTTGTATTTTTTTGATTGGTTAAAGAACATAAGAATGAAGGTAACTTCAGAAGGAATACTTGCCCAGAACCAAAGTTTCGTAATTTATTTTATATATTTTTATGCCCATTGCATATTTGTATGGTCATAATTTATTTAAATGATTAACGTTTAAGGAACGTTATTCATATAACAATTATTTAGGTTCACATGATTTGCATCTGACTCATATAGGACAAAAGCCTTTCTGGAGTTACTTTAACTGTTAGGTTCATCTGACCTTATTTTAAATAAATAGACTCTTAGCGACATTTTCTCTCAGTTTGATACTAAAGCCTGTTCATGCAAGATGTTTTCATCGGCCCCTGCTGGAGTTACGACCGGTATGAGTTTTCCACTGAGGAATGAGCGAGCATTGATACTGGAACTCTCAAATGCTAAGATTTTAGCTATCACTGACCCTGATGTCTGCTTACATCGCTATATTTTGGTGAAGACCTTACAGACTAGGATGCATCTAGAGGTACTGCAGGATAATAAGAAATATTGGCAGGAGACATTCAGCTGTATTGTAACTCCAACATTTACGATCTATGAAGACACCTATACCACCTATATTAGTACCTATATAGCGAGATTTTTCGTTTAAAGACTTCCATTAACTTTAGTCAAGTCAATGTATTGAATCTTTAATAGTTAATGGATTTATCTTGCCTAATATTAGTCTAGTATCGAAAAGGATTTATTAACCAATTTAAATATGGCATTCATAAAGCCATTTATATTTTTTTAACAGGTGACATGATATAAAATCATAATTTTAACTTTCGTAATAGAACACCGGGATTTTTTTTAAGGTAAAACACCTGCAACAATGTCACATGAAAGACTGATTAAAAAATAGAGGCTCATGGTATTGGGGGTGCTATAATAATTTAGATTGGGGCATGGCTATTTCAAACGGAAACAAATAGTATAAATTGTGTTAAGTCAGAGTGGGATAATGTGGAGTGCCACTCCACTGTAATGTGGAGTGCCACTCCACTGTAATGTGGAGTGCCACTCCACTGTAATGTGCAGTGCCTCAAGGCTCTGCCTTGGGACCTCTGTTGTTTATTATATGTATTAATGATTTAGATTCACGTTTGAGTAGCAATATTTGCAAATTTGCCGATGATACAAAAATCGGTAGGGAAATTAACACGGAAGAAGACTCATTATCACTTCAAGTTGATCTAAATAGGGTTTCGATATGGTCAAAAGATTGGCAGATGCAATTTAATGCTGATAAATGTAAAAGTTTTGAGGCTAAGTAATGATGATAGAGTTACATGATTGGAGCTGGATGGTGTTGAGATTGCGAAAGGGATCTGGGAGTTATGTTTAGTAAGAATTGAATATCAAAGGAACAATGCATGAATGATCGTAATAAGGCTAATAGGACACTGGGATTAATTAATCAGAGCGTTAATAACAAGACACCTGGTGTAGTTCTTCAGCTATATCTTTCTCTGGCTAGGCCCCATTTAGATTATGCAGTTCAGTTTTGGTCGCCGTAATATGGCATGGAAATAAATTCACTTCAACGTGTCCAGCGTAGGATGAAAAAGTGAATTCCCCAAATTAGAAATCTTTCGTATGAAGAAAGATTACCAAAACTTAAATGGCATTCACTGGAAAGGCAAAGAGTTAGGGATGACATGATAAAGGTTTACAAGTTGATGAAGGGACATAACAAAGGGGATATTAATGGAGTATTTAAAGTATCAACACAAGACAGAACGTGAAACAATGCGTATAAATTGGATAAGTTTAGATTCAGGAAAGACTTGGGTAAATACTGGTTCGGTAACAGGGTTGTTTATTTGTGGAACCAATTACAACGAAACGTAGTGGAGGAGGGGTCCCTCGATTGTTTCAAGCGTGGGTTGAACATGTATATGAGGGGGATTGGGTGGTTACAAATAGGAGCTGCCTCGTATGGGCCAATATGCCTTCTGCAGTTACCTTTGTTCTTATGTGGTTGAATGGGCATAACAAATGGGATATTAATAGTACCATCACAGGACAGAACACGAAACAATAGGTATAAGTTAGATAAGTTTAGATTAATGAAAGACTTTGGTAAATACTTGTTCGGGAATAGTATTTTTTTTTTTTTAATTACTGCATAACGTGGTGGAGGTCTCTCGATTGTTTCAAACTTGGGTTGGACATGTATATAAGTGGTTATATATCGGAGCTGATTCGTTTGGGCCAATAGACCTTCTGCAGTTACCTTTGTTCTTATACTTTGCCAAAGTTCTGCCTTTAAAGATTGTCTTAAAGAAGGCAAACAATATATGGCAAAGATTTAGTAGTGACATGATGGAGGTGTTTATGTGAAAGGGTGGGCAGGAATTGGGTGCGTGTTAGGAGTAACAAAACAAAATACAACACGAAACAATGAATATAAATGAATTAGAATTTAGGATAAACCTTTGTAAATACTGGTTCAGTAATAGTGTTCTTGATATATAGAATCAATTACCGCGTAACAACAAAGAAGTAGATTCCCTTGATTGATTCTTGTGTAGGTTAGACATATATATGAATGAGATAGGATGGATATAAATAGGAGCTGCCTTGTATGAGTAAATAGTTAAGAAATCCACAAGGGCCGTGACGAGGATTCGAACCTACGTCCAAGAGCATCCCAGACGCTGCCTTAATCGACTGAGCTACGACATGGTATAAGAATTGCAACCAGAAATTCTACTGAATATACTTGGATCCTGCAGCCTCTCCGAGACACAAACAATTGAGTTGGGTGTCCCTCAATTGCTTCAAGTGTGAATTGGACTTTTATATGAGTGGGATTGGGTGGTTATAGATAGGAGCTGCCTCGTATGGGCCAAAAGGCCTTCTGCAGTTACCTTTGTTCTTTGTTCAAACTATGATTTTATACAATTCCTCTATACACTCGAGGTATGTCAATAGGCCGTTCTACCTCTTCGCGCTTGCTTTATTATTTCGAGTGCATGGGGGTATTGTGTAAAATCCTAGTTTGAGTCTCGGAGAGTCGGCAGGATCCAAGTAAATTCAGTAGAATTTCTGGTTGCAATTCTTATAAAATGTATTAGCTCAGTCGATTAAGGTAGCGTCTGGGATGCTCTCGGACGTAAGTTCGAATCCTAGTCCCGTCCCTTGTTGATTTGTTCAATTGATGCATCACGCAATAGTGATTTCTGTGTGAAATGAGCTAATAATCCTTCTGCAGTTCCCGCAATACTTGTATTTTTTTGATTGGTTAAAGAACATAAGAATGAAGGTAACTTCAGAAGGAATACTTGCCCAGAACCAAAGTTTCGTAATTTATTTTATATATTTTTATGCCCATTGCATATTTGTATGGTCATAATTTATTTAAATGATTAACGTTTAAGGAACGTTATTCATATAACAATTATTTAGGTTCACATGATTTGCATCTGACTCATATAGGACAAAAGCCTTTCTGGAGTTACTTTAACTGTTAGGTTCATCTGACCTTATTTTAAATAAATAGACTCTTAGCGACATTTTCTCTCAGTTTGATACTAAAGCCTGTTCATGCAAGATGTTTTCATCGGCCCCTGCTGGAGTTACGACCGGTATGAGTTTTCCACTGAGGAATGAGCGAGCATTGATACTGGAACTCTCAAATGCTAAGATTTTAGCTATCACTGACCCTGATGTCTGCTTACATCGCTATATTTTGGTGAAGACCTTACAGACTAGGATGCATCTAGAGGTACTGCAGGATAATAAGAAATATTGGCAGGAGACATTCAGCTGTATTGTAACTCCAACATTTACGATCTATGAAGACACCTATACCACCTATATTAGTACCTATATAGCGAGATTTTTCGTTTAAAGACTTCCATTAACTTTAGTCAAGTCAATGTATTGAATCTTTAATAGTTAATGGATTTATCTTGCCTAATATTAGTCTAGTATCGAAAAGGATTTATTAACCAATTTAAATATGGCATTCATAAAGCCATTTATATTTTTTTAACAGGTGACATGATATAAAATCATAATTTTAACTTTCGTAATAGAACACCGGGATTTTTTTTAAGGTAAAACACCTGCAACAATGTCACATGAAAGACTGATTAAAAAATAGAGGCTCATGGTATTGGGGGTGCTATAATAATTTAGATTGGGGCATGGCTATTTCAAACGGAAACAAATAGTATAAATTGTGTTAAGTCAGAGTGGGATAATGTGGAGTGCCACTCCACTGTAATGTGGAGTGCCACTCCACTGTAATGTGGAGTGCCTCAAGGCTCTGCCTTGGGACCTCTGTTGTTTATTATATGTATTAATGATTTAGATTCACGTTTGAGTAGCAATATTTGCAAATTTGCCGATGATACAAAAATCGGTAGGGAAATTAACACGGAAGAAGACTCATTATCACTTCAAGTTGATCTAAATAGGGTTTCGATATGGTCAAAAGATTGGCAGATGCAATTTAATGCTGATAAATGTAAAAGTTTTGAGGCTAAGTAATGATGATAGAGTTACATGATTGGAGCTGGATGGTGTTGAGATTGCGAAAGGGATCTGGGAGTTATGTTTAGTAAGAATTGAATATCAAAGGAACAATGCATGAATGATCGTAATAAGGCTAATAGGACACTGGGATTAATTAATCAGAGCGTTAATAACAAGACACCTGGTGTAGTTCTTCAGCTATATCTTTCTCTGGCTAGGCCCCATTTAGATTATGCAGTTCAGTTTTGGTCGCCGTAATATGGCATGGAAATAAATTCACTTCAACGTGTCCAGCGTAGGATGAAAAAGTGAATTCCCCAAATTAGAAATCTTTCGTATGAAGAAAGATTACCAAAACATAAATGGCATTCACTGGAAAGGCAAAGAGTTAGGGATGACATGATAGAGGTTTACAAGTTGATGAAGGGACATAACAAAGGGGATATTAATGGAGTATTTAAAGTATCAACACAAGACAGAACGCGAAACAATGCGTATAAATTGGATAAGTTTAGATTCAGGAAAGACTTGGGTAAATACTGGTTCGGTAACAGGGTTGTTTATTTGTGGAACCAATTACAACGAAACGTAGTGGAGGAGGGGTCCCTCGATTGTTTCAAGCGTGGGTTGAACATGTATATGAGGGGGATTGGGTGGTTACAAATAGGAGCTGCCTCGTATGGGCCAATATGCCTTCTGCAGTTACCTTTGTTCTTATGTGGTTGAATGGGCATAACAAATGGGATATTAATAGTACCATCACAGGACAGAACACGAAACAATAGGTATAAGTTAGATAAGTTTAGATTAATGAAAGACTTTGGTAAATACTTGTTCGGGAATAGTATTTTTTTTTTTTAATTACAGCATAACGTGGTGGAGGTCTCTCGATTGTTTCAAACTTGGGTTGGACATGTATATAAGTGGTTATATATCGGAGCTGATTCGTTTGGGCCAATAGACCTTCTGCAGTTACCTTTGTTCTTATACTTTGCCAAAGTTCTGCCTTTAAAGATTGTCTTAAAGAAGGCAAACAATATATGGCAAAGATTTAGTAGTGACATGATGGAGGTGTTTATGTGAAAGGGTGGGCAGGAATTGGGTGCGTGTTAGGAGTAACAAAACAAAATACAACACGAAACAATGAATATAAATGAATTAGAATTTAGGATAAACCTTTGTAAATACTGGTTCAGTAATAGTGTTCTTGATATATAGAATCAATTACCGCGTAACAACAAAGAAGTAGATTCCCTTGATTGATTCTTGTGTAGGTTAGACATATATATGAATGAGATAGGATGGATATAAATAGGAGCTGCCTTGTATGAGTAAATAGTTAAGGAATCCACAAGGGCCGTGACGAGGATTCGAACCTACGTCCAAGAGCATCCCAGACGCTGCCTTAATCGACTGAGCTACGACATGGTATAAGAATTTAGTAGTGACATGATGGAGGTGTTTATGTGAAAGGGTGGGCAGGAATTGGGTGCGTGTTAGGAGTAACAAAACAAAATACAACACGAAACAATGAATATAAATGAATTAGAATTTAGGATAAACCTTTGTAAATACTGGTTCAGTAATAGTGTTCTTGATATATAGAATCAATTACCGCGTAACAACAAAGAAGTAGATTCCCTTGATTGATTCTTGTGTAGGTTAGACATATATATGAATGAGATAGGATGGATATAAATAGGAGCTGCCTTGTATGAGTAAATAGTTAAGGAATCCACAAGGGCCGTGACGAGGATTCGAACCTACGTCCAAGAGCATCCCAGACGCTGCCTTAATCGACTGAGCTACGACATGGTATAAGAATTGCAACCAGAAATTCTACTGAATATACTTGGATCCTGCAGCCTCTCCGAGACACAAACAATTGAGTTGGGTGTCCCTCAATTGCTTCAAGTGTGAATTGGACTTTTATATGAGTGGGATTGGGTGGTTATAGATAGGAGCTGCCTCGTATGGGCCAAAAGGCCTTCTGCAGTTACCTTTGTTCTTATGTTCAAACTATGATTTTATACAATTCCTCTATACACTCGAGGTATGTCAATAGGCCGTTCTACCTCTTCGCGCTTGCTTTATTATTTCGAGTGCATGGGGGTATTGTGTAAAATCCTAGTTTGAGTCTCGGAGAGTCGGCAGGATCCAAGTAAATTCAGTAGAATTTCTGGTTGCAATTCTTATAAAATGTATTAGCTCAGTCGATTAAGGTAGCGTCTGGGATGCTCTCGGACGTAAGTTCGAATCCTAGTCCCGTCCCTTGTTGATTTGTTCAATTGATGCATCACGCAATAGTGATTTCTGTGTGAAATGAGCTAATAATCCTTCTGCAGTTCCCGCAATACTTGTATTTTTTTGATTGGTTAAAGAACATAAGAATGAAGGTAACTTCAGAAGGAATACTTGCCCAGAACCAAAGTTTCGTAATTTATTTTATATATTTTTATGCCCATTGCATATTTGTATGGTCATAATTTATTTAAATGATTAACGTTTAAGGAACGTTATTCATATAACAATTATTTAGGTTCACATGATTTGCATCTGACTCATATAGGACAAAAGCCTTTCTGGAGTTACTTTAACTGTTGGGTTCATCTGACCTTATTTTAAATAAATAGACTCTTAGCGACATTTTCTCTCAGTTTGATACTAAAGCCTGTTCATGCAAGATGTTTTCATCGGCCCCTGCTGGAGTTACGACCGGTATGAGTTTTCCACTGAGGAATGAGCGAGCATTGATACTGGAACTCTCAAATGCTAAGATTTTAGCTATCACTGACCCTGATGTCTGCTTACATCGCTATATTTTGGTGAAGACCTTACAGACTAGGATGCATCTAGAGGTACTGCAGGATAATAAGAAATATTGGCAGGAGACATTCAGCTGTATTGTAACTCCAACATTTACGATCTATGAAGACACCTATACCACCTATATTAGTACCTATATAGCGAGATTTTTCGTTTAAAGACTTCCATTAACTTTAGTCAAGTCAATGTATTGAATCTTTAATAGTTAATGGATTTATCTTGCCTAATATTAGTCTAGTATCGAAAAGGATTTATTAACCAATTTAAATATGGCATTCATAAAGCCATTTATATTTTTTTAACAGGTGACATGATATAAAATCATAATTTTAACTTTCGTAATAGAACACCGGGATTTTTTTTAAGGTAAAACACCTGCAACAATGTCACATGAAAGACTGATTAAAAAATAGAGGCTCATGGTATTGGGGGTGCTATAATAATTTAGATTGGGGCATGGCTATTTCAAACGGAAACAAATAGTATAAATTGTGTTAAGTCAGAGTGGGATAATGTGGAGTGCCACTCCACTGTAATGTGGAGTGCCACTCCACTGTAATGTGGAGTGCCTCAAGGCTCTGCCTTGGGACCTCTGTTGTTTATTATATGTATTAATGATTTAGATTCACGTTTGAGTAGCAATATTTGCAAATTTGCCGATGATACAAAAATCGGTAGGGAAATTAACACGGAAGAAGACTCATTATCACTTCAAGTTGATCTAAATAGGGTTTCGATATGGTCAAAAGATTGGCAGATGCAATTTAATGCTGATAAATGTAAAAGTTTTGAGGCTAAGTAATGATGATAGAGTTACATGATTGGAGCTGGATGGTGTTGAGATTGCGAAAGGGATCTGGGAGTTATGTTTAGTAAGAATTGAATATCAAAGGAACAATGCATGAATGATCGTAATAAGGCTAATAGGACACTGGGATTAATTAATCAGAGCGTTAATAACAAGACACCTGGTGTAGTTCTTCAGCTATATCTTTCTCTGGCTAGGCCCCATTCAGATTATGCAGTTCAGTTTTGGTCGCCGTAATATGGCATGGAAATAAATTCACTTCAACGTGTCCAGCGTAGGATGAAAAAGTGAATTCCCCAAATTAGAAATCTTTCGTATGAAGAAAGATTACCAAAACTTAAATGGCATTCACTGGAAAGGCAAAGAGTTAGGGATGACATGATAGAGGTTTACAAGTTGATGAAGGGACATAACAAAGGGGATATTAATGGAGTATTTAAAGTATCAACACAAGACAGAACGCGAAACAATGCGTATAAATTGGATAAGTTTAGATTCAGGAAAGACTTGGGTAAATACTGGTTCGGTAACAGGGTTGTTTATTTGTGGAACCAATTACAACGAAACGTAGTGGAGGAGGGGTCCCTCGATTGTTTCAAGCGTGGGTTGAACATGTATATGAGGGGGATTGGGTGGTTACAAATAGGAGCTGCCTCGTATGGGCCAATATGCCTTCTGCAGTTACCTTTGTTCTTATGTGGTTGAATGGGCATAACAAATGGGATATTAATAGTACCATCACAGGACAGAACACGAAACAATAGGTATAAGTTAGATAAGTTTAGATTAATGAAAGACTTTGGTAAATACTTGTTCGGGAATAGTATTTTTTTTTTTAATTACTGCATAACGTGGTGGAGGTCTCTCGATTGTTTCAAACTTGGGTTGGACATGTATATAAGTGGTTATATATCGGAGCTGATTCGTTTGGGCCAATAGACCTTCTGCAGTTACCTTTGTTCTTATACTTTGCCAAAGTTCTGCCTTTAAAGATTGTCTTAAAGAAGGCAAACAATATATGGCAAAGATTTAGTAGTGACATGATGGAGGTGTTTATGTGAAAGGGTGGGCAGGAATTGGGTGCGTGTTAGGAGTAACAAAACAAAATACAACACGAAACAATGAATATAAATGAATTAGAATTTAGGATAAACCTTTGTAAATACTGGTTCAGTAATAGTGTTCTTGATATATAGAATCAATTACCGCGTAACAACAAAGAAGTAGATTCCCTTGATTGATTCTTGTGTAGGTTAGACATATATATGAATGAGATAGGATGGATATAAATAGGAGCTGCCTTGTATGAGTAAATAGTTAAGGAATCCACAAGGGCCGTGACGAGGATTCGAACCTACGTCCAAGAGCATCCCAGACGCTGCCTTAATCGACTGAGCTACGACATGGTATAAGAATTGCAACCAGAAATTCTACTGAATATACTTGGATCCTGCAGCCTCTCCGAGACACAAACAATTGAGTTGGGTGTCCCTCAATTGCTTCAAGTGTGAATTGGACTTTTATATGAGTGGGATTGGGTGGTTATAGATAGGAGCTGCCTCGTATGGGCCAAAAGGCCTTCTGCAGTTACCTTTGTTCTTATGTTCAAACTATGATTTTATACAATTCCTCTATACACTCGAGGTATGTCAATAGGCCGTTCTACCTCTTCGCGCTTGCTTTATTATTTCGAGTGCATGGGGGTATTGTGTAAAATCCTAGTTTAAGTCTCGGAGAGTCGGCAGGATCCAAGTAAATTCAGTAGAATTTCTGGTTGCAATTCTTATAAAATGTATTAGCTCAGTCGATTAAGGTAGCGTCTGGGATGCTCTCGGACGTAAGTTCGAATCCTAGTCCCGTCCCTTGTTGATTTGTTCAATTGATGCATCACGCAATAGTGATTTCTGTGTGAAATGAGCTAATAATCCTTCTGCAGTTCCCGCAATACTTGTATTTTTTTGATTGGTTAAAGAACATAAGAATGAAGGTAACTTCAGAAGGAATACTTGCCCAGAACCAAAGTTTCGTAATTTATTTTATATATTTTTATGCCCATTGCATATTTGTATGGTCATAATTTATTTAAATGATTAACGTTTAAGGAACGTTATTCATATAACAATTATTTAGGTTCACATGATTTGCATCTGACTCATATAGGACAAAAGCCTTTCTGGAGTTACTTTAACTGTTAGGTTCATCTGACCTTATTTTAAATAAATAGACTCTTAGCGACATTTTCTCTCAGTTTGATACTAAAGCCTGTTCATGCAAGATGTTTTCATCGGCCCCTGCTGGAGTTACGACCGGTATGAGTTTTCCACTGAGGAATGAGCGAGCATTGATACTGGAACTCTCAAATGCTAAGATTTTAGCTATCACTGACCCTGATGTCTGCTTACATCGCTATATTTTGGTGAAGACCTTACAGACTAGGATGCATCTAGAGGTACTGCAGGATAATAAGAAATATTGGCAGGAGACATTCAGCTGTATTGTAACTCCAACATTTACGATCTATGAAGACACCTATACCACCTATATTAGTACCTATATAGCGAGATTTTTCGTTTAAAGACTTCCATTAACTTTAGTCAAGTCAATGTATTGAATCTTTGATAGTTAATGGATTTATCTTGCCTAATATTAGTCTAGTATCGAAAAGGATTTATTAACCAATTTAAATATGGCATTCATAAAGCCATTTATATTTTTTTAACAGGTGACATGATATAAAATCATAATTTTAACTTTCGTAATAGAACACCGGGATTTTTTTTAAGGTAAAACACCTGCAACAATGTCACATGAAAGACTGATTAAAAAATAGAGGCTCATGGTATTGGGGGTGCTATAATAATTTAGATTGGGGCATGGCTATTTCAAACGGAAACAAATAGTATAAATTGTGTTAAGTCAGAGTGGGATAATGTGGAGTGCCACTCCACTGTAATGTGGAGTGCCACTCCACTGTAATGTGGAGTGCCTCAAGGCTCTGCCTTGGGACCTCTGTTGTTTATTATATGTATTAATGATTTAGATTCACGTTTGAGTAGCAATATTTGCAAATTTGCCGATGATACAAAAATCGGTAGGGAAATTAACACGGAAGAAGACTCATTATCACTTCAAGTTGATCTAAATAGGGTTTCGATATGGTCAAAAGATTGGCAGATGCAATTTAATGCTGATAAATGTAAAAGTTTTGAGGCTAAGTAATGATGATAGAGTTACATGATTGGAGCTGGATGGTGTTGAGATTGCGAAAGGGATCTGGGAGTTATGTTTAGTAAGAATTGAATATCAAAGGAACAATGCATGAATGATCGTAATAAGGCTAATAGGACACTGGGATTAATTAATCAGAGCGTTAATAACAAGACACCTGGTGTAGTTCTTCAGCTATATCTTTCTCTGGCTAGGCCCCATTTAGATTATGCAGTTCAGTTTTGGTCGCCGTAATATGGCATGGAAATAAATTCACTTCAACGTGTCCAGCGTAGGATGAAAAAGTGAATTCCCCAAATTAGAAATCTTTCGTATGAAGAAAGATTACCAAAACTTAAATGGCATTCACTGGAAAGGCAAAGAGTTAGGGATGACATGATAGAGGTTTACAAGTTGATGAAGGGACATAACAAAGGGGATATTAATGGAGTATTTAAAGTATCAACACAAGACAGAACGTGAAACAATGCGTATAAATTGGATAAGTTTAGATTCAGGAAAGACTTGGGTAAATACTGGTTCGGTAACAGGGTTGTTTATTTGTGGAACCAATTACAACGAAACGTAGTGGAGGAGGGGTCCCTCGATTGTTTCAAGCGTGGGTTGAACATGTATATGAGGGGGATTGGGTGGTTACAAATAGGAGCTGCCTCGTATGGGCCAATATGCCTTCTGCAGTTACCTTTGTTCTTATGTGGTTGAATGGGCATAACAAATGGGATATTAATAGTACCATCACAGGACAGAACACGAAACAATAGGTATAAGTTAGATAAGTTTAGATTAATGAAAGACTTTGGTAAATACTTGTTCGGGAATAGTATTTTTTTTTTTTTAATTACTGCATAACGTGGTGGAGGTCTCTCGATTGTTTCAAACTTGGGTTGGACATGTATATAAGTGGTTATATATCGGAGCTGATTCGTTTGGGCCAATAGACCTTCTGCAGTTACCTTTGTTCTTATACTTTGCCAAAGTTCTGCCTTTAAAGATTGTCTTAAAGAAGGCAAACAATATATGGCAAAGATTTAGTAGTGACATGATGGAGGTGTTTATGTGAAAGGGTGGGCAGGAATTGGGTGCGTGTTAGGAGTAACAAAACAAAATACAACACGAAACAATGAATATAAATGAATTAGAATTTAGGTGTTTTACCTTAAAAAAAATCCCGGTGTTCTATTACGAAAGTAATAAATATATAAAATAAATTATGAAACTTTGGTTCTGGGCAAGTATTCCTTCTGAAGTTACCTTCATTCTTATGTTCTTTAACCAATCAAAAAAATACAAGTATTTCTGTGTGAAGTGAGCTAATAATCCTTCTGCAGTTCCCGCAATACTTGTATTTTTTTGATTGGTTAAAGAACATAAGAATGAAGGTAACTTCAGAAGGAATACTTGCCCAGAACCAAAGTTTCGTAATTTATTTTATATATTTTTATGCCCATTGCATATTTGTATGGTCATAATTTATTTAAATGATTAACGTTTAAGGAACGTTATTCATATAACAATTATTTAGGTTCACATGATTTGCATCTGACTCATATAGGACAAAAGCCTTTCTGGAGTTACTTTAACTGTTAGGTTCACCTGACCTTATTTTAAATAAATAGACTTTTAGCGACATTTTCTCTCAGTTTGATACTAAAGCCTGTTCATGCAAGATGTTTTCATCGGCCCCTGCTGGAGTTACGACCGGTATGAGTTTTCCACTGAGGAATGAGCGAGCATTGATACTGGAACTCTCAAATGCTAAGATTTTAGCTATCACTGACCCTGATGTCTGCTTACATCGCTATATTTTGGTGAAGACCTTACAGACTAGGATGCATCTAGAGGTACTGCAGGATAATAAGAAATATTGGCAGGAGACATTCAGCTGTATTGTAACTCCAACATTTACGATCTATGAAGACACCTATACCACCTATATTAGTACCTATATAGCGAGATTTTTCGTTTAAAGACTTCCATTAACTTTAGTCAAGTCAATGTATTGAATCTTTAATAGTTAATGGATTTATCTTGCCTAATATTAGTCTAGTATCGAAAAGGATTTATTAACCAATTTAAATATGGCATTCATAAAGCCATTTATATTTTTTTATCAGGTGACATGATATAAAATCATAATTTTAACTTTCGTAATAGAACACCGGGATTTTTTTTAAGGTAAAACACCTGCAACAATGTCACATGAAAGACTGATTAAAAAATAGAGGCTCATGGTATTGGGGGTGCTATAATAATTTAGATTGGGGCATGGCTATTTCAAACGGAAACAAATAGTATAAATTGTGTTAAGTCAGAGTGGGATAATGTGGAGTGCCACTCCACTGTAATGTGGAGTGCCTCAAGGCTCTGCCTTGGGACCTCTGTTGTTTATTATATGTATTAATGATTTAGATTCAGGTTTGAGTAGCAATATTTGCAAATTTGCCGATGATACAAAAATCGGTAGGGAAATTAACACGGAAGAAGACTCATTATCACTTCAAGTTGATCTAAATAGGGTTTCGATATGGTCAAAAGATTGGCAGATGCAATTTAATGCTGATAAATGTAAAAGTTTTGAGGCTAAGTAATGATGATAGAGTTACATGATTGGAGCTGGATGGTGTTGAGATTGCGAAAGGGATCTGGGAGTTATGTTTAGTAAGAATTGAATATCAAAGGAACAATGCATGAATGATCGTAATAAGGCTAATAGGACACTGGGATTAATTAATCAGAGCGTTAATAACAAGACACCTGGTGTAGTTCTTCAGCTATATCTTTCTCTGGCTAGGCCCCATTTAGATTATGCAGTTCAGTTTTGGTCGCCGTAATATGGCATGGAAATAAATTCACTTGAACGTGTCCAGCGTAGGATGAAAAAGTGAATCCCCCAAATTAGAAATCTTTCGTATGAAGAAAGATTACCAAAACTTAAATGGCATTCACTGGAAAGGCAAAGAGTTAGGGATGACATGATAGAGGTTTACAAGTTGATGAAGGGACATAACAAAGGGGATATTAATGGAGTATTTAAAGTATCAACACAAGACAGAACGTGAAACAATGCGTATAAATTGGATAAGTTTAGATTCAGGAAAGACTTGGGTAAATACTGGTTCGGTAACAGGGTTGTTTATTTGTGGAACCAATTACAACGAAACGTAGTGGAGGAGGGGTCCCTCGATTGTTTCAAGCGTGGGTTGAACATGTATATGAGGGGGATTGGGTGGTTACAAATAGGAGCTGCCTCGTATGGGCCAATATGCCTTCTGCAGTTACCTTTGTTCTTATGTGGTTGAATGGGCATAACAAATGGGATATTAATAGTACCATCACAGGACAGAACACGAAACAATAGGTATAAGTTAGATAAGTTTAGATTAATGAAAGACTTTGGTAAATACTTGTTCGGGAATAGTATTTTTTTTTTTTAATTACTGCATAACGTGGTGGAGGTCTCTCGATTGTTTCAAACTTGGGTTGGACATGTATATAAGTGGTTATATATCGGAGCTGATTCGTTTGGGCCAATAGACCTTCTGCAGTTACCTTTGTTCTTATACTTTGCCAAAGTTCTGCCTTTAAAGATTGTCTTAAAGAAGGCAAACAATATATGGCAAAGATTTAGTAGTGACATGATGGAGGTGTTTATGTGAAAGGGTGGGCAGGAATTGGGTGCGTGTTAGGAGTAACAAAACAAAATACAACACGAAACAATGAATATAAATGAATTAGAATTTAGGATAAACCTTTGTAAATACTGGTTCAGTAATAGTGTTCTTGATATATAGAATCAATTACCGCGTAACAACAAAGAAGTAGATTCCCTTGATTGATTCTTGTGTAGGTTAGACATATATATGAATGAGATAGGATGGATATAAATAGGAGCTGCCTTGTATGAGTAAATAGTTAAGAAATCCACAAGGGCCGTGACGAGGATTCGAACCTACGTCCAAGAGCATCCCAGACGCTGCCTTAATCGACTGAGCTACGACATGGTATAAGAATTGCAACCAGAAATTCTACTGAATATACTTGGATCCTGCAGCCTCTCCGAGACACAAACAATTGAGGTGGGTGTCCCTCAATTGCTTCAAGTGTGAATTGGACTTTTATATGAGTGGGATTGGGTGGTTATAGATAGGAGCTGCCTCGTATGGGCCAAAAGGCCTTCTGCAGTTACCTTTGTTCTTATGTTCAAACTATGATTTTATACAATTCCTCTATACACTCGAGGTATGTCAATAGGCCGTTCTACCTCTTCGCGCTTGCTTTATTATTTCGAGTGCATGGGGGTATTGTGTAAAATCCTAGTTTGAGTCTCGGAGAGTCGGCAGGATCCAAGTAAATTCAGTAGAATTTCTGGTTGCAATTCTTATAAAATGTATTAGCTCAGTCGATTAAGGTAGCGTCTGGGATGCTCTCGGACGTAAGTTCGAATCCTAGTCCCGTCCCTTGTTGATTTGTTCAATTGATGCATCACGCAATAGTGATTTCTGTGTGAAATGAGCTAATAATCCTTCTGCAGTTCCCGCAATACTTGTATTTTTTTGATTGGTTAAAGAACATAAGAATGAAGGTAACTTCAGAAGGAATACTTGCCCAGAACCAAAGTTTCGTAATTTATTTTATATATTTTTATGCCCATTGCATATTTGTATGGTCATAATTTATTTAAATGATTAACGTTTAAGGAACGTTATTCATATAACAATTATTTAGGTTCACATGATTTGCATCTGACTCATATAGGACAAAAGCCTTTCTGGAGTTACTTTAACTGTTAGGTTCATCCTGACCTTATTTTAAATAAATAGACTCTTAGCGACATTTTCTCTCAGTTTGATACTAAAGCCTGTTCATGCAAGATGTTTTCATCGGCCCCTGCTGGAGTTACGACCGGTATGAGTTTTCCACTGAGGAATGAGCGAGCATTGATACTGGAACTCTCAAATGCTAAGATTTTAGCTATCACTGACCCTGATGTCTGCTTACATCGCTATATTTTGGTGAAGACCTTACAGACTAGGATGCATCTAGAGGTACTGCAGGATAATAAGAAATATTGGCAGGAGACATTCAGCTGTATTGTAACTCCAACATTTACGATCTATGAAGACACCTATTACCAAGGTTTTTATGACTTCGATTAGCGAGATTAGTACCTATATAGCGAGATTTTTCGTTTAAAGACTTCCATTAACTTTAGTCAAGTCAATGTATTGAATCTTTAATAGTTAATGGATTTATCTTGCCTAATATTAGTCTAGTATCGAAAAGGATTTATTAACCAATTTAAATATGGCATTCATAAAGCCATTTATATTTTTTTAATCAGGTGACATGATATAAAATCATAATTTTAACTTTCGTAATAGAACACCGGGATTTTTTTTAAGGTAAAACACCTGCAACAATGTCACATGAAAGACTGATTAAAAAATAGAGGCTCATGGTATTGGGGGTGCTATAATAATTTAGATTGGGGCATGGCTATTTCAATCGGAAACAAATAGTATAAATTGTGTTAAGTCAGAGTGGGATAATGTGGAGTGCCACTCCACTGTAATGTGGAGTGCCACTCCACTGTAATGTGGAGTGCCTCAAGGCTCTGCCTTGGGACCTCTGTTGTTTATTATATGTATTAATGATTTAGATTCAGGTTTGAGTAGCAATATTTGCAAATTTGCCGATGATACAAAAATCGGTAGGGAAATTAACACGGAAGAAGACTCATTATCACTTCAAGTTGATCTAAATAGGGTTTCGATATGGTCAAAAGATTGGCAGATGCAATTTAATGCTGATAAATGTAAAAGTTTTGAGGCTAAGTAATGATGATAGAGTTACATGATTGGAGCTGGATGGTGTTGAGATTGCGAAAGGGATCTGGGAGTTATGTTTAGTAAGAATTGAATATCAAAGGAACAATGCATGAATGATCGTAATAAGGCTAATAGGACACTGGGATTAATTAATCAGAGCGTTAATAACAAGACACCTGGTGTAGTTCTTCAGCTATATCTTTCTCTGGCTAGGCCCCATTTAGATTATGCAGTTCAGTTTTGGTCGCCGTAATATGGCATGGAAATAAATTCACTTCAACGTGTCCAGCGTAGGATGAAAAAGTGAATTCCCCAAATTAGAAATCTTTCGTATGAAGAAAGATTACCAAAACTTAAATGGCATTCACTGGAAAGGCAAAGAGTTAGGGATGACATGATAGAGGTTTACAAGTTGATGAAGGGACATAACAAAGGGGATATTAATGGAGTATTTAAAGTATCAACACAAGACAGAACGCGAAACAATGCGTATAAATTGGATAAGTTTAGATTCAGGAAAGACTTGGGTAAATACTGGTTCGGTAACAGGGTTGTTTATTTGTGGAACCAATTACAACGAAACGTAGTGGAGGAGGGGTCCCTCGATTGTTTCAAGCGTGGGTTGAACATGTATATGAGGGGGATTGGGTGGTTACAAATAGGAGCTGCCTCGTATGGGCCAATATGCCTTCTGCAGTTACCTTTGTTCTTATGTGGTTGAATGGGCATAACAAATGGGATATTAATAGTACCATCACAGGACAGAACACGAAACAATAGGTATAAGTTAGATAAGTTTAGATTAATGAAAGACTTTGGTAAATACTTGTTCGGGAATAGTATTTTTTTTTTTACTAATTACTGCATAACGTGGTGGAGGTCTCTCGATTGTTTCAAACTTGGGTTGGACATGTATATAAGTGGTTATATATCGGAGCTGATTCGTTTGGGCCAATAGACCTTCTGCAGTTACCTTTGTTCTTATACTTTGCCAAAGTTCTGCCTTTAAAGATTGTCTTAAAGAAGGCAAACAATATATGGCAAAGATTTAGTAGTGACATGATGGAGGTGTTTATGTGAAAGGGTGGGCAGGAATTGGGTGCGTGTTAGGAGTAACAAAACAAAATACAACACGAAACAATGAATATAAATGAATTAGAATTTAGGATAAACCTTTGTAAATACTGGTTCAGTAATAGTGTTCTTGATATATAGAATCAATTACCGCGTAACAACAAAGAAGTAGATTCCCTTGATTGATTCTTGTGTAGGTTAGACATATATATGAATGAGATAGGATGGATATAAATAGGAGCTGCCTTGTATGAGTAAATAGTTAAGGAATCCACAAGGGCCGTGACGAGGATTCGAACCTACGTCCAAGAGCATCCCAGACGCTGCCTTAATCGACTGAGCTACGACATGGTATAAGAATTGCAACCAGAAATTCTACTGAATATACTTGGATCCTGCAGCCTCTCCGAGACACAAACAATTGAGTTGGGTGTCCCTCAATTGCTTCAAGTGTGAATTGTACTTTTATATGAGTGGGATTGGGTGGTTATAGATAGGAGCTGCCTCGTATGGGCCAAAAGGCCTTCTGCAGTTACCTTTGTTCTTATGTTCAAACTATGATTTTATACAATTCCTCTATACACTCGAGGTATGTCAATAGGCCGTTCTACCTCTTCGCGCTTGCTTTATTATTTCGAGTGCATGGGGGTATTGTGTAAAATCCTAGTTTGAGTCTCGGAGAGTCGGCAGGATCCAAGTAAATTCAGTAGAATTTCTGGTTGCAATTCTTATAAAATGTATTAGCTCAGTCGATTAAGGTAGCGTCTGGGATGCTCTCGGACGTAAGTTCGAATCCTAGTCCCGTCCCTTGTTGATTTGTTCAATTGATGCATCACGCAATAGTGATTTCTGTGTGAAATGAGCTAATAATCCTTCTGCAGTTCCCGCAATACTTGTATTTTTTTGATTGGTTAAAGAACATAAGAATGAAGGTAACTTCAGAAGGAATACTTGCCCAGAACCAAAGTTTCGTAATTTATTTTATATATTTTTATGCCCATTGCATATTTGTATGGTCATAATTTATTTAAATGATTAACGTTTAAGGAACGTTATTCATATAACAATTATTTAGGTTCACATGATTTGCATCTGACTCATATAGGACAAAAGCCTTTCTGGAGTTACTTTAACTGTTGGGTTCATCTGACCTTATTTTAAATAAATAGACTCTTAGCGACATTTTCTCTCAGTTTGATACTAAAGCCTGTTCATGCAAGATGTTTTCATCGGCCCCTGCTGGAGTTACGACCGGTATGAGTTTTCCACTGAGGAATGAGCGAGCATTGATACTGGAACTCTCAAATGCTAAGATTTTAGCTATCACTGACCCTGATGTCTGCTTACATCGCTATATTTTGGTGAAGACCTTACAGACTAGGATGCATCTAGAGGTACTGCAGGATAATAAGAAATATTGGCAGGAGACATTCAGCTGTATTGTAACTCCAACATTTACGATCTATGAAGACACCTATACCACCTATATTAGTACCTATATAGCGAGATTTTTCGTTTAAAGACTTCCATTAACTTTAGTCAAGTCAATGTATTGAATCTTTGATAGTTAATGGATTTATCTTGCCTAATATTAGTCTAGTATCGAAAAGGATTTATTAACCAATTTAAATATGGCATTCATAAAGCCATTTATATTTTTTTAATCAGGTGACATGATATAAAATCATAATTTTAACTTTCGTAATAGAACACCGGGATTTTTTTTAAGGTAAAACACCTGCAACAATGTCACATGAAAGACTGATTAAAAAATAGAGGCTCATGGTATTGGGGGTGCTATAATAATTTAGATTGGGGCATGGCTATTTCAAACGGAAACAAATAGTATAAATTGTGTTAAGTCAGAGTGGGATAATGTGGAGTGCCACTCCACTGTAATGTGGAGTGCCACTCCACTGTAATGTGGAGTGCCTCAAGGCTCTGCCTTGGGACCTCTGTTGTTTATTATATGTATTAATGATTTAGATTCACGGTTTGAGTAGCAATATTTGCAAATTTGCCGATGATACAAAAATCGGTAGGGAAATTAACACGGAAGAAGACTCATTATCACTTCAAGTTGATCTAAATAGGGTTTCGATATGGTCAAAAGATTGGCAGATGCAATTTAATGCTGATAAATGTAAAAGTTTTGAGGCTAAGTAATGATGATAGAGTTACATGATTGGAGCTGGATGGTGTTGAGATTGCGAAAGGGATCTGGGAGTTATGTTTAGTAAGAATTGAATATCAAAGGAACAATGCATGAATGATCGTAATAAGGCTAATAGGACACTGGGATTAATTAATCAGAGCGTTAATAACAAGACACCTGGTGTAGTTCTTCAGCTATATCTTTCTCTGGCTAGGCCCCATTTAGATTATGCAGTTCAGTTTTGGTCGCCGTAATATGGCATGGAAATAAATTCACTTCAACGTGTCCAGCGTAGGATGAAAAAGTGAATTCCCCAAATTAGAAATCTTTCGTATGAAGAAAGATTACCAAAACTTAAATGGCATTCACTGGAAAGGCAAAGAGTTAGGGATGACATGATAGAGGTTTACAAGTTGATGAAGGGACATAACAAAGGGGATATTAATGGAGTATTTAAAGTATCAACACAAGACAGAACGCGAAACAATGCGTATAAATTGGATAAGTTTAGATTCAGGAAAGACTTGGGTAAATACTGGTTCGGTAACAGGGTTGTTTATTTGTGGAACCAATTACAACGAAACGTAGTGGAGGAGGGGTCCCTCGATTGTTTCAAGCGTGGGTTGAACATGTATATGAGGGGGATTGGGTGGTTACAAATAGGAGCTGCCTCGTATGGGCCAATATGCCTTCTGCAGTTACCTTTGTTCTTATGTGGTTGAATGGGCATAACAAATGGGATATTAATAGTACCATCACAGGACAGAACACGAAACAATAGGTATAAGTTAGATAAGTTTAGATTAATGAAAGACTTTGGTAAATACTTGTTCGGGAATAGTATTTTTTTTTTTAATTACTGCATAACGTGGTGGAGGTCTCTCGATTGTTTCAAACTTGGGTTGGACATGTATATAAGTGGTTATATATCGGAGCTGATTCGTTTGGGCCAATAGACCTTCTGCAGTTACCTTTGTTCTTATACTTTGCCAAAGTTCTGCCTTTAAAGATTGTCTTAAAGAAGGCAAACAATATATGGCAAAGATTTAGTAGTGACATGATGGAGGTGTTTATGTGAAAGGGTGGGCAGGAATTGGGTGCGTGTTAGGAGTAACAAAACAAAATACAACACGAAACAATGAATATAAATGAATTAGAATTTAGGATAAACCTTTGTAAATACTGGTTCAGTAATAGTGTTCTTGATATATAGAATCAATTACCGCGTAACAACAAAGAAGTAGATTCCCTTGATTGATTCTTGTGTAGGTTAGACATATATATGAATGAGATAGGATGGATATAAATAGGAGCTGCCTTGTATGAGTAAATAGTTAAGAAATCCACAAGGGCCGTGACGAGGATTCGAACCTACGTCCAAGAGCATCCCAGACGCTGCCTTAATCGACTGAGCTACGACATGGTATAAGAATTGCAACCAGAAATTCTACTGAATATACTTGGATCCTGCAGCCTCTCCGAGACACAAACAATTGAGGTGGGTGTCCCTCAATTGCTTCAAGTGTGAATTGGACTTTTATATGAGTGCGATTGGGTGGTTATAGATAGGAGCTGCCTCGTATGGGCCAAAAGGCCTTCTGCAGTTACCTTTGTTCTTATGTTCAAACTATGATTTTATACAATTCCTCTATACACTCGAGGTATGTCAATAGGCCGTTCTACCTCTTCGCGCTTGCTTTATTATTTCGAGTGCATGGGGGTATTGTGTAAAATCCTAGTTTGAGTCTCGGAGAGTCGGCAGGATCCAAGTAAATTCAGTAGAATTTCTGGTTGCAATTCTTATAAAATGTATTAGCTCAGTCGATTAAGGTAGCGTCTGGGATGCTCTCGGACGTAAGTTCGAATCCTAGTCCCGTCCCTTGTTGATTTGTTCAATTGATGCATCACGCAATAGTGATTTCTGTGTGAAATGAGCTAATAATCCTTCTGCAGTTCCCGCAATACTTGTATTTTTTTGATTGGTTAAAGAACATAAGAATGAAGGTAACTTCAGAAGGAATACTTGCCCAGAACCAAAGTTTCGTAATTTATTTTATATATTTTTATGCCCATTGCATATTTGTATGGTCATAATTTATTTAAATGATTAACGTTTAAGGAACGTTATTCATATAACAATTATTTAGGTTCATCTGACTCATATAGGACAAAAGCCTTTCTGGAGTTACTTTAACTGTTAGGTTCACCTGACCTTATTTTAAATAAATAGACTCTTAGCGACATTTTCTCTCAGTTTGATACTAAAGCCTGTTCATGCAAGATGTTTTCATCGGCTCTGCTGGAGTTACGACCGGTATGAGTTTTCCACTGAGGAATGAGCGAGCATTGATACTGGAACTCTCAAATGCTAAGATTTTAGCTATCACTGACCCTGATGTCTGCTTACATCGCTATATTTTGGTGAAGACCTTACAGACTAGGATGCATCTAGAGGTACTGCAGGATAATAAGAAATATTGGCAGGAGACATTCAGCTGTATTGTAACTCCAACATTTACGATCTATGAAGACACCTCAATATTTTAACAAGGTTTTTTATGACTTCGATTAGCGAGATTAGTACCTATATAGCGAGATTTTTCGTTTAAAGACTTCCATTAACTTTAGTCAAGTCAATGTATTGAATCTTTAATAGTTAATAGATTTATCTTGTCCTAATATTAGTCTAGTATCGAAAAGGATTTATTAACCAATTTAAATATGGCATTCATAAAGCCATTTATATTTTTTTATCAGGTGACATGATATAAAATCATAATTTTAACTTTCGTAATAGAACACCGGGATTTTTTTTAAGGTAAAACACCTGCAACAATGTCACATGAAAGACTGATTAAAAAATAGAGGCTCATGGTATTGGGGGTGCTATAATAATTTAGATTGGGGCATGGCTATTTCAAACAGAAACAAATAGTATAAATTGTGTTAAGTCAGAGTGGGATAATGTGGAGTGCCACTCCACTGTAATGTGGAGTGCCTCAAGGCTCTGCCTTGGGACCTCTGTTGTTTATTATATGTATTAATGATTTAGATTCAGGTTTGAGTAGCAATATTTGCAAATTTGCCGATGATACAAAAATCGGTAGGGAAATTAACACGGAAGAAGACTCATTATCACTTCAAGTTGATCTAAATAGGGTTTCGATATGGTCAAAAGATTGGCAGATGCAATTTAATGCTGATAAATGTAAAAGTTTTGAGGCTAAGTAATGATGATAGAGTTACATGATTGGAGCTGGATGGTGTTGAGATTGCGAAAGGGATCTGGGAGTTATGTTTAGTAAGAATTGAATATCAAAGGAACAATGCATGAATGATCGTAATAAGGCTAATAGGACACTGGGATTAATTAATCAGAGCGTTAATAACAAGACACCTGGTGATAGTTCTTCAGCTATATCTTTCTCTGGCTAGGCCCCATTTAGATTATGCAGTTCAGTTTTGGTCGCCGTAATATGGCATGGAAATAAATTCACTTCAACGTGTCCAGCGTAGGATGAAAAAGTGAATTCCCCAAATTAGAAATCTTTCGTATGAAGAAAGATTACCAAAACTTAAATGGCATTCACTGGAAAGGCAAAGAGTTAGGGATGACATGATAGAGGTTTACAAGTTGATGAAGGGACATAACAAAGGGGATATTAATGGAGTATTTAAAGTATCAACACAAGACAGAACGCGAAACAATGCGTATAAATTGGATAAGTTTAGATTCAGGAAAGACTTGGGTAAATACTGGTTCGGTAACAGGGTTGTTTATTTGTGGAACCAATTACAACGAAACGTAGTGGAGGAGGGGTCCCTCGATTGTTTCAAGCGTGGGTTGAACATGTATATGAGGGGGATTGGGTGGTTACAAATAGGAGCTGCCTCGTATGGGCCAATATGCCTTCTGCAGTTACCTTTGTTCTTATGTGGTTGAATGGGCATAACAAATGGGATATTAATAGTACCATCACAGGACAGAACACGAAACAATAGGTATAAGTTAGATAAGTTTAGATTAATGAAAGACTTTGGTAAATACTTGTTCGGGAATAGTATTTTTTTTTTTAACTAATTACTGCGTAACGTGGTGGAGGTCTCTCGATTGTTTCAAACTTGGGTTGGACATGTATATAAGTGGTTATATATCGGAGCTGATTCGTTTGGGCCAATAGGCCTTCTGCAGTTACCTTTGTTCTTATACTTTGCCAAAGTTCTGCCTTTAAAGATTGTCTTAAAGAAGGCAAACAATATATGGCAAAGATTTAGTAGTGACATGATGGAGGTGTTTATGTGAAAGGGTGGGCAGGAATTGGGTGCGTGTTAGGAGTAACAAAACAAAATACAACACGAAACAATGAATATAAATGAATTAGAATTTAGGATAAACCTTTGTAAATACTGGTTCAGTAATAGTGTTCTTGATATATAGAATCAATTACCGCGTAACAACAAAGAAGTAGATTCCCTTGATTGATTCTTGTGTAGGTTAGACATATATATGAATGAGATAGGATGGATATAAATAGGAGCTGCCTTGTATGAGTAAATAGTTAAGAAATCCACAAGGGCCGTGACGAGGATTCGAACCTACGTCCAAGAGCATCCCAGACGCTGCCTTAATCGACTGAGCTACGACATGGTATAAGAATTGCAACCAGAAATTCTACTGAATATACTTGGATCCTGCAGCCTCTCCGAGACACAAACAATTGAGGTGGGTGTCCCTCAATTGCTTCAAGTGTGAATTGGACTTTTATATGAGTGCGATTGGGTGGTTATAGATAGGAGCTGCCTCGTATGGGCCAAAAGGCCTTCTGCAGTTACCTTTGTTCTTATGTTCAAACTATGATTTTATACAATTCCTCTATACACTCGAGGTATGTCAATAGGCCGTTCTACCTCTTCGCGCTTGCTTTATTATTTCGAGTGCATGGGGGTATTGTGTAAAATCCTAGTTTGAGTCTCGGAGAGTCGGCAGGATCCAAGTAAATTCAGTAGAATTTCTGGTTGCAATTCTTATAAAATGTATTAGCTCAGTCGATTAAGGTAGCGTCTGGGATGCTCTCGGACGTAAGTTCGAATCCTAGTCCCGTCCCTTGTTGATTTGTTCAATTGATGCATCACGCAATAGTGATTTCTGTGTGAAATGAGCTAATAATCCTTCTGCAGTTCCCGCAATACTTGTATTTTTTTGATTGGTTAAAGAACATAAGAATGAAGGTAACTTCAGAAGGAATACTTGCCCAGAACCAAAGTTTCGTAATTTATTTTATATATTTTTATGCCCATTGCATATTTGTATGGTCATAATTTATTTAAATGATTAACGTTTAAGGAACGTTATTCATATAACAATTATTTAGGTTCATCTGACTCATATAGGACAAAAGCCTTTCTGGAGTTACTTTAACTGTTAGGTTCACCTGACCTTATTTTAAAGAAATAGACTCTTAGCGACATTTTCTCTCAGTTTGATACTAAAGCCTGTTCATGCAAGATGTTTTCATCGGCTCCTGCTGGAGTTACGACCGGTATGAGTTTTCCACTGAGGAATGAGCGAGCATTGATACTGGAACTCTCAAATGCTAAGATTTTAGCTATCACTGACCCTGATGTCTGCTTACATCGCTATATTTTGGTGAAGACCTTACAGACTAGGATGCATCTAGAGGTACTGCAGGATAATAAGAAATATTGGCAGGAGACATTCAGCTGTATTGTAACTCCAACATTTACGATCTATGAAGACACCTCAATATTTTAACAAGGTTTTTTATGACTTCGATTAGCGAGATTAGTACCTATATAGCGAGATTTTTCGTTTAAAGACTTCCATTAACTTTAGTCAAGTCAATGTATTGAATCTTTAATAGTTAATAGATTTATCTTGTCTAATATTAGTCTAGTATCGAAAAGGATTTATTAACCAATTTAAATATGGCATTCATAAAGCCATTTATATTTTTTTATCAGGTGACATGATATAAAATCATAATTTTAACTTTCGTAATAGAACACCGGGATTTTTTTTAAGGTAAAACACCTGCAACAATGTCACATGAAAGACTGATTAAAAAATAGAGGCTCATGGTATTGGGGGTGCTATAATAATTTAGATTGGGGCATGGCTATTTCAAACAGAAACAAATAGTATAAATTGTGTTAAGTCAGAGTGGGATAATGTGGAGTGCCACTCCACTGTAATGTGGAGTGCCTCAAGGCTCTGCCTTGGGACCTCTGTTGTTTATTATATGTATTAATGATTTAGATTCAGGTTTGAGTAGCAATATTTGCAAATTTGCCGATGATACAAAAATCGGTAGGGAAATTAACACGGAAGAAGACTCATTATCACTTCAAGTTGATCTAAATAGGGTTTCGATATGGTCAAAAGATTGGCAGATGCAATTTAATGCTGATAAATGTAAAAGTTTTGAGGCTAAGTAATGATGATAGAGTTACATGATTGGAGCTGGATGGTGTTGAGATTGCGAAAGGGATCTGGGAGTTATGTTTAGTAAGAATTGAATATCAAAGGAACAATGCATGAATGATCGTAATAAGGCTAATAGGACACTGGGATTAATTAATCAGAGCGTTAATAACAAGACACCTGGGATAGTTCTTCAGCTATATCTTTCTCTGGCTAGGCCCCATTTAGATTATGCAGTTCAGTTTTGGTCGCCGTAATATGGCATGGAAATAAATTCACTTCAACGTGTCCAGCGTAGGATGAAAAAGTGAATTCCCCAAATTAGAAATCTTTCGTATGAAGAAAGATTACCAAAACTTAAATGGCATTCACTGGAAAGGCAAAGAGTTAGGGATGACATGATAGAGGTTTACAAGTTGATGAAGGGACATAACAAAGGGGATATTAATGGAGTATTTAAAGTATCAACACAAGACAGAACGCGAAACAATGCGTATACATTGGATAAGTTTAGATTCAGGAAAGACTTGGGTAAATACTGGTTCGGTAACAGGGTTGTTTATTTGTGGAACCAATTACAACGAAACGTAGTGGAGGAGGGGTCCCTCGATTGTTTCAAGCGTGGGTTGAACATGTATATGAGGGGGATTGGGTGGTTACAAATAGGAGCTGCCTCGTATGGGCCAATATGCCTTCTGCAGTTACCTTTGTTCTTATGTGGTTGAATGGGCATAACAAATGGGATATTAATAGTACCATCACAGGACAGAACACGAAACAATAGGTATAAGTTAGATAAGTTTAGATTAATGAAAGACTTTGGTAAATACTTGTTCGGGAATAGTATTTTTTTTTTAACTAATTACTGCGTAACGTGGTGGAGGTCTCTCGATTGTTTCAAACTTGGGTTGGACATGTATATAAGTGGTTATATATCGGAGCTGATTCGTTTGGGCCAATAGGCCTTCTGCAGTTACCTTTGTTCTTATACTTTGCCAAAGTTCTGCCTTTAAAGATTGTCTTAAAGAAGGCAAACAATATATGGCAAAGATTTAGTAGTGACATGATGGAGGTGTTTATGTGAAAGGGTGGGCAGGAATTGGGTGCGTGTTAGGAGTAACAAAACAAAATACAACACGAAACAATGAATATAAATGATTTAGAATTTAGGATAAACCTTTGTAAATACTGGTTCAGTAATAGTGTTCTTGATATATAGAATCAATTACCGCGTAACAACAAAGAAGTAGATTCCCTTGATTGATTCTTGTGTAGGTTAGACATATATATGAATGAGATAGGATGGATATAAATAGGAGCTGCCTTGTATGAGTAAATAGTTAAGAAATCCACAAGGGCCGTGACGAGGATTCGAACCTACGTCCAAGAGCATCCCAGACGCTGCCTTAATCGACTGAGCTACGACATGGTATAAGAATTGCAACCAGAAATTCTACTGAATATACTTGGATCCTGCAGCCTCTCCGAGACACAAACAATTGAGGTGGGTGTCCCTCAATTGCTTCAAGTGTGAATTGTACTTTTATATGAGTGGGATTGGGGGGTTATAGATAGGAGCTGCCTCGTATGGGCCAAAAGGCCTTCTGCAGTTACCTTTGTTCTTATGTTCAAACTATGATTTTATACAATTCCTCTATACACTCGAGGTATGTCAATAGGCCGTTCTACCTCTTCGTGCTTGCTTTATTATTTCGAGTGCATGGGGGTATTGTGTAAAATCCTAGTTTGAGTCTCGGAGAGTCGGCAGGATCCAAGTAAATTCAGTAGAATTTCTGGTTGCAATTCTTATAAAATGTATTAGCTCAGTCGATTAAGGTAGCGTCTGGGATGCTCTCGGACGTAAGTTCGAATCCTAGTCCCGTCCCTTGTTGATTTGTTCAATTGATGCATCACGCAATAGTGATTTCTGTGTGAAATGAGCTAATAATCATTCTGCAGTTCCCGCAATACTTGTATTTTTTTGATTGGTTAAAGAACATAAGAATGAAGGTAAATTCAGAAGGAATACTTGCCCAGAACCAAAGTTTCGTAATTTATTTTATATATTTTTATGCCCATTACATATTTGTATGGTCATAATTTATTTAAATGATTAACGTTTAAGGAACGTTATTCAGTCTAGTATCGAAAAGGATTTATTAACCAATTTAAATATGGCATTCATAAAGCCATTTATATTTTTTATCAGGTGACATGATATAAAATCATAATTTTAACTTTCGTAAAAAACACCGGGATTTTTTTTTAAGGTAAAACACCTGCAACAATGTCACATGAAAGACTGATTAAAAAATAGAGGCTCATGGTATTGGGGGTGCTATAATAATTTAGATTGGGGCATGGCTATTTCAAACGGAAACAAATAGTATAAATTGTGTTAAGTCAGAGTGGGATAATGTGGAGTGGCACTCCACTGTAATGTGGAGTGCCTCAAGGCTCTGCCTTGGGACCTCTGTTGTTTATTATATGTATTAATGATTTAGATTCAGGTTTGAGTAGCAATATTTGCAAATTTGCCGATGATACAAAAATCGGTAGGGAAATTAACACGGAAGAAGACTCATTATCACTTCAAGTTGATCTAAATAGGGTTTCGATATGGTCAAAAGATTGGCAGATGCAATTTAATGCTGATAAATGTAAAAGTTTTGAGGCTAAGTAATGATGATAGAGTTACATGATTGGAGCTGGATGGTGTTGAGATTGCGAAAGGGATCTGGGAGTTATGTTTAGTAAGAATTGAATATCAAAGGAACAATGCATGAATGATCGTAATAAGGCTAATAGGACACTGGGATTAATTAATCAGAGCGTTAATAACAAGACACCTGGTGTAGTTCTTCAGCTATATCTTTCTCTGGCTAGGCCCCATTTAGATTATGCAGTTCAGTTTTGGTCGCCGTAATATGGCATGGAAATAAATTCACTTGAACGTGTCCAGCGTAGGATGAAAAAGTGAATTCCCCAAATTAGAAATCTTTCGTATGAAGAAAGATTACCAAAACTTAAATGGCATTCACTGGAAAGGCAAAGAGTTAGGGATGACATGATAGAGGTTTACAAGTTGATGAAGGGACATAACAAAGGGGATATTAATGGAGTATTTAAAGTATCAACACAAGACAGAACGCGAAACAATGCGTATAAATTGGATAAGTTTAGATTCAGGAAAGACTTGGGTAAATACTGGTTCGGTAACAGGGTTGTTTATTTGTGGAACCAATTACAACGAAACGTAGTGGAGGAGGGGTCCCTCGATTGTTTCAAGCGTGGGTTGAACATGTATATGAGGGGGATTGGGTGGTTACAAATAGGAGCTGCCTCGTATGGGCCAATATGCCTTCTGCAGTTACCTTTGTTCTTATGTGGTTGAATGGGCATAACAAATGGGATATTAATAGTACCATCACAGGACAGAACACGAAACAATAGGTATAAGTTAGATAAGTTTAGATTAATGAAAGACTTTGGTAAATACTTGTTCGGGAATAGTATTTTTTTTTTTAATTACTGCGTAACGTGGTGGAGGTCTCTCGATTGTTTCAAACTTGGGTTGGACATGTATATAAGTGGTTATATATCGGAGCTGATTCGTTTGGGCCAATAGACCTTCTGCAGTTACCTTTGTTCTTATACTTTGCCAAAGTTCTGCCTTTAAAGATTGTCTTAAAGAAGGCAAACAATATATGGCAAAGATTTAGTAGTGACATGATGGAGGTGTTTATGTGAAAGGGTGGGCAGGAATTGGGTGCGTGTTAGGAGTAACAAAACAAAATACAACACGAAACAATGAATATAAATGAATTAGAATTTAGGATAAACCTTTGTAAATACTGGTTCAGTAATAGTGTTCTTGATATATAGAATCAATTACCGCGTAACAACAAAGAAGTAGATTCCCTTGATTGATTCTTGTGTAGGTTAGACATATATATGAATGAGATAGGATGGATATAAATAGGAGCTGCCTTGTATGAGTAAATAGTTAAGAAATCCACAAGGGCCGTGACGAGGATTCGAACCTACGTCCAAGAGCATCCCAGACGCTGCCTTAATCGACTGAGCTACGACATGGTATAAGAATTGCAACCAGAAATTCTACTGAATATACTTGGATCCTGCAGCCTCTCCGAGACACAAACAATTGAGGTGGGTGTCCCTCAATTGCTTCAAGTGTGAATTGGACTTTTATATGAGTGGGATTGGGTGGTTATAGATAGGAGCTGCCTCGTATGGGCCAAAAGGCCTTCTGCAGTTACCTTTGTTCTTATGTTCAAACTATGATTTTATACAATTCCTCTATACACTCGAGGTATGTCAATAGGCCGTTCTACCTCTTCGCGCTTGCTTTATTATTTCGAGTGCATGGGGGTATTGTGTAAAATCCTAGTTTGAGTCTCGGAGAGTCGGCAGGATCCAAGTAAATTCAGTAGAATTTCTGGTTGCAATTCTTATAAAATGTATTAGCTCAGTCGATTAAGGTAGCGTCTGGGATGCTCTCGGACGTAAGTTCGAATCCTAGTCCCGTCCCTTGTTGATTTGTTCAATTGATGCATCACGCAATAGTGATTTCTGTGTGAAATGAGCTAATAATCCTTCTGCAGTTCCCGCAATACTTGTATTTTTTTGATTGGTTAAAGAACATAAGAATGAAGGTAACTTCAGAAGGAATACTTGCCCAGAACCAAAGTTTCGTAATTTATTTTATATATTTTTATGCCCATTGCATATTTGTATGGTCATAATTTATTTAAATGATTAACGTTTAAGGAACGTTATTCATATAACAATTATTTAGGTTCACATGATTTGCATCTGACTCATATAGGACAAAAGCCTTTCTGAAGTTACTTTAACTGTTAGGTTCACCTGACCTTATTTTAAATAAATAGACTCCTTAGCGACATTTTCTCTCAGTTTGATACTAAAGCCTGTTCATGCAAGATGTTTTCATCGGCCCCTGCTGGAGTTACGACCGGTATGAGTTTTCCACTGAGGAATGAGCGAGCATTGATACTGGAACTCTCAAATGCTAAGATTTTAGCTATCACTGACCCTGATGTCTGCTTACATCGCTATATTTTGGTGAAGACCTTACAGACTAGGATGCATCTAGAGGTACTGCAGGATAATAAGAAATATTGGCAGGAGACATTCAGCTGTATTGTAACTCCAACATTTACGATCTATGAAGACACCTATACCACCTATATTAGTACCTATATAGCGAGATTTTTCGTTTAAAGACTTCCATTAACTTTAGTCAAATCAATGTATTGAATCTTTAATAGTTAATGGATTTATCTTGCCTAATATTAGTCTAGTATCGAAAAGGATTTATTAATCAATTTAAATATGGCATTCATAAAGCCATTTATATTTTTTTATCAGGTGACATCACGCAATAGTGATTTCTGTGTGAAATGAGCTAATAATCCTTCTGCAGTTCCTGCAATACTTGTATTTTTTTGATTGGTTAAAGAACATAAGAATGAAGGTAACTTCAGAAGGAATACTTGCCCAGAACCAAAGTTTCGTAATTTATTTTATATATTTATTACTTTCGTAATAGAACACCGGGATTTTTTTTAAGGTAAAACACCTGCAACAATGTCACATGAAAGACTGATTAAAAAATAGAGGCTCATGGTATTGGGGGTGCTATAATAATTTAGATTGGGGCATGGCTATTTCAAACGGAAACAAATAGTATAAATTGTGTTAAGTCAGAGTGGGATAATGTGGAGTGCCACTCCACTGTAATGTGGAGTGCCACTCCACTGTAATGTGGAGTGCCTCAAGGCTCTGCCTTGGGACCTCTGTTGTTTATTATATGTATTAATGATTTAGATTCAGGTTTGAGTAGCAATATTTGCAAATTTGCCGATGATACAAAAATCGGTAGGAAAATTAACACGGAAGAAGACTCATTATCACTTCAAGTTGATCTAAATAGGGTTTCGATATGGTCAAAAGATTGGCAGATGCAATTTAATGCTGATAAATGTAAAAGTTTTGAGGCTAAGTAATGATGATAGAGTTACATGATTGGAGCTGGATGGTGTTGAGATTGCGAAAGGGATCTGGGAGTTATGTTTAGTAAGAATTGAATATCAAAGGAACAATGCATGAATGATCGTAATAAGGCTAATAGGACACTGGGATTAATTAATCAGAGCGTTAATAACAAGACACCTGGTGTAGTTCTTCAGCTATATCTTTCTCTGGCTAGGCCCCATTTAGATTATGCAGTTCAGTTTTGGTCGCCGTAATATGGCATGGAAATAAATTCACTTCAACGTGTCCAGCGTAGGATGAAAAAGTGAATTCCCCAAATTAGAAATCTTTCGTATGAAGAAAGATTACCAAAACTTAAATGGCATTCACTGGAAAGGCAAAGAGTTAGGGATGACATGATAGAGGTTTACAAGTTGATGAAGGGACATAACAAAGGGGATATTAATGGAGTATTTAAAGTATCAACACAAGACAGAACGCGAAACAATGCGTATAAATTGGATAAGTTTAGATTCAGGAAAGACTTGGGTAAATACTGGTTCGGTAACAGGGTTGTTTATTTGTGGAACCAATTACAACGAAACGTAGTGGAGGAGGGGTCCCTCGATTGTTTCAAGCGTGGGTTGAACATGTATATGAGGGGGATTGGGTGGTTACAAATAGGAGCTGCCTCGTATGGGCCAATATGCCTTCTGCAGTTACCTTTGTTCTTATGTGGTTGAATGGGCATAACAAATGGGATATTAATAGTACCATCACAGGACAGAACACGAAACAATAGGTATAAGTTAGATAAGTTTAGATTAATGAAAGACTTTGGTAAATACTTGTTCGGGAATAGTATTTTTTTTTTTACTAATTACTGCGTAACGTGGTGGAGGTCTCTCGATTGTTTCAAACTTGGGTTGGACATGTATATAAGTGGTTATATATCGGAGCTGATTCGTTTGGGCCAATAGGACCTTCTGCAGTTACCTTTGTTCTTATACTTTGCCAAAGTTCTGCCTTTAAAGATTGTCTTAAAGAAGGCAAACAATATATGGCAAAGATTTAGTAGTGACATGATGGAGGTGTTTATGTGAAAGGGTGGGCAGGAATTGGGTGCGTGTTAGGAGTAACAAAACAAAATACAACACGAAACAATGAATATAAATGAATTAGAATTTAGGATAAACCTTTGTAAATACTGGTTCAGTAATAGTGTTCTTGATATATAGAATCAATTACCGCGTAACAACAAAGAAGTAGATTCCCTTGATTGATTCTTGTGTAGGTTAGACATATATATGAATGAGATAGGATGGATATAAATAGGAGCTGCCTTGTATGAGTAAATAGTTAAGAAATCCACAAGGGCCGTGACGAGGATTCGAACCTACGTCCAAGAGCATCCCAGACGCTGCCTTAATCGACTGAGCTACGACATGGTATAAGAATTGCAACCAGAAATTCTACTGAATATACTTGGATCCTGCAGCCTCTCCGAGACACAAACAATTGAGGTGGGTGTCCCTCAATTGCTTCAAGTGTGAATTGGACTTTTATATGAGTGGGATTGGGGGGTTATAGATAGGAGCTGCCTCGTATGGGCCAAAAGGCCTTCTGCAGTTACCTTTGTTCTTATGTTCAAACTATGATTTTATACAATTCCTCTATACACTCGAGGTATGTCAATAGGCCGTTCTACCTCTTCGCGCTTGCTTTATTATTTCGAGTGCATGGGGGTATTGTGTAAAATCCTAGTTTGAGTCTCGGAGAGTCGGCAGGATCCAAGTAAATTCAGTAGAATTTCTGGTTGCAATTCTTATAAAATGTATTAGCTCAGTCGATTAAGGTAGCGTCTGGGATGCTCTCGGACGTAAGTTCGAATCCTAGTCCCGTCCCTTGTTGATTTGTTCAATTGATGCATCACGCAATAGTGATTTCTGTGTGAAATGAGCTAATAATCCTTCTGCAGTTCCCGCAATACTTGTATTTTTTTGATTGGTTAAAGAACATAAGAATGAAGGTAACTTCAGAAGGAATACTTGCCCAGAACCAAAGTTTCGTAATTTATTTTATATATTTTTATGCCCATTGCATATTTGTATGGTCATAATTTATTTAAATGATTAACGTTTAAGGAACGTTATTCATATAACAATTATTTAGGTTCATCTGACTCATATAGGACAAAAGCCTTTCTGGAGTTACTTTAACTGTTAGGTTCACCTGACCTTATTTTAAATAAATAGACTCTTAGCGACATTTTCTCTCAGTTTGATACTAAAGCCTGTTCATGCAAGATGTTTTCATCGGCCCCTGCTGGAGTTACGACCGGTATGAGTTTTCCACTGAGGAATGAGCGAGCATTGATACTGGAACTCTCAAATGCTAAGATTTTAGCTATCACTGACCCTGATGTCTGCTTACATCGCTATATTTTGGTGAAGACCTTACAGACTAGGATGCATCTAGAGGTACTGCAGGATAATAAGAAATATTGGCAGGAGACATTCAGCTGTATTGTAACTCCAACATTTACGATCTATGAAGACACCTCAATATTTTAACAAGGTTTTTTATGACTTCGATTAGCGAGATTAGTACCTATATAGCGAGATTTTTCGTTTAAAGACTTCCATTAACTTTAGTCAAGTCAATGTATTGAATCTTTAACTAGTTAATAGATTTATCTTGCCTAATATTAGTCTAGTATCGAAAAGGATTTATTAACCAATTTCAATATGGCATTCATAAAGCCATTTATATTTTTTTATCAGGTGACATGATATAAAATCATAATTTTAACTTTCGTAATAGAACACCGGGATTTTTTTTAAGGTAAAACACCTGCAACAATGTCACATGAAAGACTGATTAAAAAATAGAGGCTCATGGTATTGGGGGTGCTATAATAATTTAGATTGGGGCATGGCTATTTCAAACAGAAACAAATAGTATAAATTGTGTTAAGTCAGAGTGGGATAATGTGGAGTGCCACTCCACTGTAATGTGGAGTGCCACTCCACTGTAATGTGGAGTGCCTCAAGGCTCTGCCTTGGGACCTCTGTTGTTTATTATATGTATTAATGATTTAGATTCAGGTTTGAGTAGCAATATTTGCAAATTTGCCGATGATACAAAAATCGGTAGGGAAATTAACACGGAAGAAGACTCATTATCACTTCAAATTGATCTAAATAGGGTTTCGATATGGTCAAAAGATTGGCAGATGCAATTTAATGCTGATAAATGTAAAAGTTTTGAGGCTAAGTAATGATGATAGAGTTACATGATTGGAGCTGGATGGTGTTGAGATTGCGAAAGGGATCTGGGAGTTATGTTTAGTAAGAATTGAATATCAAAGGAACAATGCATGAATGATCGTAATAAGGCTAATAGGACACTGGGATTAATTAATCAGAGCGTTAATAACAAGACACCTGGTATAGTTCTTCAGCTATATCTTTCTCTGGCTAGGCCCCATTTAGATTATGCAGTTCAGTTTTGGTCGCCGTAATATGGCATGGAAATAAATTCACTTCAACGTGTCCAGCGTAGGATGAAAAAGTGAATTCCCCAAATTAGAAATCTTTCGTATGAAGAAAGATTACCAAAACGTAAATGGCATTCACTGGAAAGGCAAAGAGTTAGGGATGACATGATAGAGGTTTACAAGTTGATGAAGGGACATAACAAAGGGGATATTAATGGAGTATTTAAAGTATCAACACAAGACAGAACGCGAAACAATGCGTATAAATTGGATAAGTTTAGATTCAGGAAAGACTTGGGTAAATACTGGTTCGGTAACAGGGTTGTTTATTTGTGGAACCAATTACAACGAAACGTAGTGGAGGAGGGGTCCCTCAATTGTTTCAAGCGTGGGTTGAACATGTATATGAGGGGGATTGGGTGGTTACAAATAGGAGCTGCCTCGTATGGGCCAATATGCCTTCTGCAGTTACCTTTCTTCTTATGTGGTTGAATGGGCATAACAAATGGGATATTAATAGTACCATCACAGGACAGAACACGAAACAATAGGTATAAGTTAGATAGGTTTAGATTAATGAAAGACTTTGGTAAATACTTGTTCGGGAATAGTATTTTTTTTTTTAACTAATTACTGCGTAACGTGGTGGAGGTCTCTCGATTGTTTCAAACTTGGGTTGGACATGTATATAAGTGGTTATATATCGGAGCTGATTCGTTTGGGCCAATAGGCCTTCTGCAGTTACCTTTGTTCTTATACTTTGCCAAAGTTCTGCCTTTAAAGATTGTCTTAAAGAAGGCAAACAATATATGGCAAAGATTTAGTAGTGACATGATGGAGGTGTTCATGTGAAAGGGTGGGCAGGAATTGGGTGCGTGTTAGGAGTAACAAAACAAAATACAACACGAAACAATGAATATAAATGATTTAGAATTTAGGATAAACCTTTGTAAATACTGGTTCAGTAATAGTGTTCTTGATATATAGAATCAATTACCGCGTAACAACAAAGAAGTAGATTCCCTTGATTGATTCTTGTGTAGGTTAGACATATATGTGAATGAGATAGGATGGATATAAATAGGAGCTGCCTTGTATGAGTAAATAGTTAAGAAATCCACAAGGGCCGTGACGAGGATTCGAACCTACGTCCAAGAGCATCCCAGACGCTGCCTTAATCGACTGAGCTACGACATGGTATAAGAATTGCAACCAGAAATTCTACTGAATATACTTGGATCCTGCAGCCTCTCCGAGACACAAACAATTGAGGTGGGTGTCCCTCAATTGCTTCAAGTGTGAATTGTACTTTTATATGAGTGGGATTGGGGGTTATAGATAGGAGCTGCCTCGTATGGGCCAAAAGGCCTTCTGCAGTTACCTTTGTTCTTATGTTCAAACTATGATTTTATACAATTCCTCTATACACTCGAGGTATGTCAATAGGCCGTTCTACCTCTTCGCGCTTGCTTTATTATTTCGAGTGCATGGGGGTATTGTGTAAAATCCTAGTTTGAGTCTCGGAGAGTCGGCAGGATCCAAGTAAATTCAGTAGAATTTCTGGTTGCAATTCTTATAAAATGTATTAGCTCAGTCGATTAAGGTAGCGTCTGGGATGCTCTCGGACGTAAGTTCGAATCCTAGTCCCGTCCCTTGTTGATTTGTTCAATTGATGCATCACGCAATAGTGATTTCTGTGTGAAATGAGCTAATAATCCTTCTGCAGTTCCCGCAATACTTGTATTTTTTTGATTGGTAAAAGAACATAAGAATGAAGGTAACTTCAGAAGGAATACTTGCCCAGAACCAAAGTTTCGTAATTTATTTTATATATTTTTATGCCCATTACATATTTGTATGGTCATAATTTATTTAAATGATTAACGTTTAAGGAACGTTATTCATATAACAATTATTTAGGTTCATCTGACTCATATAGGACAAAAGCCTTTCTGGAGTTACTTTAACTGTTAGGTTCACCTGACCTTATTTTAAAGAAATAGACTCTTAGCGACATTTTCTCTCAGTTTGATACTAAAACCTGTTCATGCAAGATGTTTTCATCGGCCCCTGCTGGAGTTACGACCGGTATGAGTTTTCCACTGAGGAATGAGCGAGCATTGATACTGGAACTCTCAAATGCTAAGATTTTAGCTATCACTGACCCTGATGTCTGCTTACATCGCTATATTTTGGTGAAGACCTTACAGACTAGGATGCATCTAGAGGTACTGCAGGATAATAAGAAATATTGGCAGGAGACATTCAGCTGTATTGTAACTCCAACATTTACGATCTATGAAGACACCTCAATATTTTAACAAGGTTTTTTATGACTTCGATTAGCGAGATTAGTACCTATATAGCGAGATTTTTCGTTTAAAGACTTCCATTAACTTTAGTCAAGTCAATGTATTGAATCTTTAATAGTTAATAGATTTATCTTGCCTAATATTAGTCTAGTATCGAAAAGGATTTATTAACCAATTTAAATATGGCATTCATAAAGCCATTTATATTTTTTTATCAGGTGACATGATATAAAATCATAATTTTAACTTTCGTAATAGAACACCGGGATTTTTTTTAAGGTAAAACACCTGCAACAATGTCACATGAAAGACTGATTAAAAAATAGAGGCTCATGGTATTGGGGGTGCTATAATAATTTAGATTGGGGCATGGCTATTTCAAACAGAAACAAATAGTATAAATTGTGTTAAGTCAGAGTGGGATAATGTGGAGTGCCACTCCACTGTAATGTGGAGTGCCACTCCACTGTAATGTGGAGTGCCTCAAGGCTCTGCCTTGGGACCTCTGTTGTTTATTATATGTATTAATGATTTAGATTCAGGTTTGAGTAGCAATATTTGCAAATTTGCCGATGATACAAAAATCGGTAGGGAAATTAACACGGAAGAAGACTCATTATCACTTCAAGTTGATCTAAATAGGGTTTCGATATGGTCAAAAGATTGGCAGATGCAATTTAATGTTGATAAATGTAAAAGTTTTGAGGCTAAGTAATGATGATAGAGTTACATGATTGGAGCTGGATGGTGTTGAGATTGCGAAAGGGATCTGGGAGTTATGTTTAGTAAGAATTGAATATCAAAGGAACAATGCATGAATGATCGTAATAAGGCTAATAGGACACTGGGATTAATTAATCAGAGCGTTAATAACAAGACACCTGGTGTAGTTCTTCAGCTATATCTTTCTCTGGCTAGGCCCCATTTAGATTATGCAGTTCAGTTTTGGTCGCCGTAATATGGCATGGAAATAAATTCACTTCAACGTGTCCAGCGTAGGATGAAAAAGTGAATTCCCCAAATTAGAAATCTTTCGTATGAAGAAAAATTACCAAAACTTAAATGGCATTCACTGGAAAGGCAAAGAGTTAGGGATGACATGATAGAGGTTTACAAGTTGATGAAGGGACATAACAAAGGGGATATTAATGGAGTATTTAAAGTATCAACACAAGACAGAACGCGAAACAATGCGTATACATTGGATAAGTTTAGATTCAGGAAAGACTTGGGTAAATACTGGTTCGGTAACAGGGTTGTTTATTTGTGGAACCAATTACAACGAAACGTAGTGGAGGAGGGGTCCCTCGATTGTTTCAAGCGTGGGTTGAACATGTATATGAGGGGGATTGGGTGGTTACAAATAGGAGCTGCCTCGTATGGGCCAATATGCCTTCTGCAGTTACCTTTGTTCTTATGTGGTTGAATGGGCATAACAAATGGGATATTAATAGTACCATCACAGGACAGAACACGAAACAATAGGTATAAGTTAGATAAGTTTAGATTAATGAAAGACTTTGGTAAATACTTGTTCGGGAATAGTATTTTTTTTTTTAACTAATTACTGCGTAACGTGGTGGAGGTCTCTCGATTGTTTCAAACTTGGGTTGGACATGTATATAAGTGGTTATATATCGGAGCTGATTCGTTTGGGCCAATAGGCCTTCTGCAGTTACCTTTGTTCTTATACTTTGCCAAAGTTCTGCCTTTAAAGATTGTCTTAAAGAAGGCAAACAATATATGGCAAAGATTTAGTAGTGACATGATGGAGGTGTTTATGTGAAAGGGTGGGCAGGAATTGGGTGCGTGTTAGGAGTAACAAAACAAAATACAACACGAAACAATGAATATAAATGAATTAGAATTTAGGATAAACCTTTGTAAATACTGGTTCAGTAATAGTGTTCTTGATATATAGAATCAATTACCGCGTAACAACAAAGAAGTAGATTCCCTTGATTGATTCTTGTGTAGGTTAGACATATATATGAATGAGATAGGATGGATATAAATAGGAGCTGCCTTGTATGAGTAAATAGTTAAGAAATCCACAAGGGCCGTGACGAGGATTCGAACCTACGTCCAAGAGCATCCCAGACGCTGCCTTAATCGACTGAGCTACGACATGGTATAAGAATTGCAACCAGAAATTCTACTGAATATACTTGGATCCTGCAGCCTCTCCGAGACACAAAAAATTGAGGTGGGTGTCCCTCAATTGCTTCAAGTGTGAATTGGACTTTTATATGAGTGCGATTGGGTGGTTATAGATAGGAGCTGCCTCGTATGGGCCAAAAGGCCTTCTCCAGTTACCTTTGTTCTTATGTTCAAACTATGATTTTATACAATTCCTCTATACACTCGAGGTATGTCAATAGGCCGTTCTACCTCTTCGCGCTTGCTTTATTATTTCGAGTGCATGGGGGTATTGTGTAAAATCCTAGTTTGAGTCTCGGAGAGTCGGCAGGATCCAAGTAAATTCAGTAGAATTTCTGGTTGCAATTCTTATAAAATGTATTAGCTCAGTCGATTAAGGTAGCGTCTGGGATGCTCTCGGACGTAAGTTCGAATCCTAGTCCCGTCCCTTGTTGATTTGTTCAATTGATGCATCACGCAATAGTGATTTCTGTGTGAAATGAGCTAATAATCCTTCTGCAGTTCCCGCAATACTTGTATTTTTTTGATTGGTTAAAGAACATAAGAATGAAGGTAACTTCAGAAGGAATACTTGCCCAGAACCAAAGTTTCGTAATTTATTTTATATATTTTTATGCCCATTGCATATTTGTATGGTCATAATTTATTTAAATGATTAACGTTTAAGGAACGTTATTCATATAACAATTATTTAGGTTCATCTGACTCATATAGGACAAAAGCCTTTCTGGAGTTACTTTAACTGTTAGGTTCACCTGACCTTATTTTAAAGAAATAGACTCTTAGCGACATTTTCTCTCAGTTTGATACTAAAGCCTGTTCATGCAAGATGTTTTCATCGGCTCCTGCTGGAGTTACGACCGGTATGAGTTTTCCACTGAGGAATGAGCGAGCATTGATACTGGAACTCTCAAATGCTAAGATTTTAGCTATCACTGACCCTGATGTCTGCTTACATCGCTATATTTTGGTGAAGACCTTACAGACTAGGATGCATCTAGAGGTACTGCAGGATAATAAGAAATATTGGCAGGAGACATTCAGCTGTATTGTAACTCCAACATTTACGATCTATGAAGACACCTCAATATTTTAACAAGGTTTTTTATGACTTCGATTAGCGAGATTAGTACCTATATAGCGAGATTTTTCGTTTAAAGACTTCCATTAACTTTAGTCAAGTCAATGTATTGAATCTTTAATAGTTAATAGATTTATCTTGTCTAATATTAGTCTAGTATCGAAAAGGATTTATTAACCAATTTAAATATGGCATTCATAAAGCCATTTATATTTTTTTATCAGGTGACATGATATAAAATCATAATTTTAACTTTCGTAATAGAACACCGGGATTTTTTTTAAGGTAAAACACCTGCAACAATGTCACATGAAAGACTGATTAAAAAATAGAGGCTCATGGTATTGGGGGTGCTATAATAATTTAGATTGGGGCATGGCTATTTCAAACAGAAACAAATAGTATAAATTGTGTTAAGTCAGAGTGGGATAATGTGGAGTGCCACTCCACTGTAATGTGGAGTGCCTCAAGGCTCTGCCTTGGGACCTCTGTTGTTTATTATATGTATTAATGATTTAGATTCAGGTTTGAGTAGCAATATTTGCAAATTTGCCGATGATACAAAAATCGGTAGGGAAATTAACACGGAAGAAGACTCATTATCACTTCAAGTTGATCTAAATAGGGTTTCGATATGGTCAAAAGATTGGCAGATGCAATTTAATGCTGATAAATGTAAAAGTTTTGAGGCTAAGTAATGATGATAGAGTTACATGATTGGAGCTGGATGGTGTTGAGATTGCGAAAGGGATCTGGGAGTTATGTTTAGTAAGAATTGAATATCAAAGGAACAATGCATGAATGATCGTAATAAGGCTAATAGGACACTGGGATTAATTAATCAGAGCGTTAATAACAAGACACCTGGGATAGTTCTTCAGCTATATCTTTCTCTGGCTAGGCCCCATTTAGATTATGCAGTTCAGTTTTGGTCGCCGTAATATGGCATGGAAATAAATTCACTTCAACGTGTCCAGCGTAGGATGAAAAAGTGAATTCCCCAAATTAGAAATCTTTCGTATGAAGAAAGATTACCAAAACTTAAATGGCATTCACTGGAAAGGCAAAGAGTTAGGGATGACATGATAGAGGTTTACAAGTTGATGAAGGGACATAACAAAGGGGATATTAATGGAGTATTTAAAGTATCAACACAAGACAGAACGCGAAACAATGCGTATACATTGGATAAGTTTAGATTCAGGAAAGACTTGGGTAAATACTGGTTCGGTAACAGGGTTGTTTATTTGTGGAACCAATTACAACGAAACGTAGTGGAGGAGGGGTCCCTCGATTGTTTCAAGCGTGGGTTGAACATGTATATGAGGGGGATTGGGTGGTTACAAATAGGAGCTGCCTCGTATGGGCCAATATGCCTTCTGCAGTTACCTTTGTTCTTATGTGGTTGAATGGGCATAACAAATGGGATATTAATAGTACCATCACAGGACAGAACACGAAACAATAGGTATAAGTTAGATAAGTTTAGATTAATGAAAGACTTTGGTAAATACTTGTTCGGGAATAGTATTTTTTTTTTTAACTAATTACTGCGTAACGTGGTGGAGGTCTCTCGATTGTTTCAAACTTGGGTTGGACATGTATATAAGTGGTTATATATCGGAGCTGATTCGTTTGGGCCAATAGGCCTTCTGCAGTTACCTTTGTTCTTATACTTTGCCAAAGTTCTGCCTTTAAAGATTGTCTTAAAGAAGGCAAACAATATATGGCAAAGATTTAGTAGTGACATGATGGAGGTGTTTATGTGAAAGGGTGGGCAGGAATTGGGTGCGTGTTAGGAGTAACAAAACAAAATACAACACGAAACAATGAATATAAATGATTTAGAATTTAGGATAAACCTTTGTAAATACTGGTTCAGTAATAGTGTTCTTGATATATAGAATCAATTACCGCGTAACAACAAAGAAGTAGATTCCCTTGATTGATTCTTGTGTAGGTTAGACATATATATGAATGAGATAGGATGGATATAAATAGGAGCTGCCTTGTATGAGTAAATAGTTAAGAAATCCACAAGGGCCGTGACGAGGATTCGAACCTACGTCCAAGAGCATCCCAGACGCTGCCTTAATCGACTGAGCTACGACATGGTATAAGAATTGCAACCAGAAATTCTACTGAATATACTTGGATCCTGCAGCCTCTCCGAGACACAAACAATTGAGGTGGGTGTCCCTCAATTGCTTCAAGTGTGAATTGTACTTTTATATGAGTGGGATTGGGGGGTTATAGATAGGAGCTGCCTCGTATGGGCCAAAAGGCCTTCTGCAGTTACCTTTGTTCTTATGTTCAAACTATGATTTTATACAATTCCTCTATACACTCGAGGTATGTCAATAGGCCGTTCTACCTCTTCGTGCTTGCTTTATTATTTCGAGTGCATGGGGGTATTGTGTAAAATCCTAGTTTGAGTCTCGGAGAGTCGGCAGGATCCAAGTAAATTCAGTAGAATTTCTGGTTGCAATTCTTATAAAATGTATTAGCTCAGTCGATTAAGGTAGCGTCTGGGATGCTCTCGGACGTAAGTTCGAATCCTAGTCCCGTCCCTTGTTGATTTGTTCAATTGATGCATCACGCAATAGTGATTTCTGTGTGAAATGAGCTAATAATCATTCTGCAGTTCCCGCAATACTTGTATTTTTTTGATTGGTTAAAGAACATAAGAATGAAGGTAAATTCAGAAGGAATACTTGCCCAGAACCAAAGTTTCGTAATTTATTTTATATATTTTTATGCCCATTACATATTTGTATGGTCATAATTTATTTAAATGATTAACGTTTAAGGAACGTTATTCATATAACAATTATTTAGGTTCACATGATTTGCATCTGACTCATATAGGACAAAAGCCTTTCTGGAGTTACTTTAACTGTTAGGTTCACCTGACCTTATTTTAAATAAATAGACTCTTAGCGACATTTTCTCTCAGTTTGATTCTAAAGCCTGTTCATGCAAGATGTTTTCATCGGCCCCTGCTGGAGTTACGACCGGTATGAGTTTTCCACTGAGGAATGAGCGAGCATTGATACTGGAACTCTCAAATGCTAAGATTTTAGCTATCACTGACCCTGATGTCTGCTTACATCGCTATATTTTGGTGAAGACCTTACAGACTAGGATGCATCTAGAGGTACTGCAGGATAATAAGAAATATTGGCAGGAGACATTCAGCTGTATTGTAACTCCAACATTTACGATCTATGAAGACACCTATACCACCTATATTAGTACCTATATAGCGAGATTTTTCGTTTAAAGACTTCCATTAACTTTAGTCAAGTCAATGTATTGAATCTTTAATAGTTAATGGATTTATCTTGCCTAATATTAGTCTAGTATCGAAAAGGATTTATTAACCAATTTAAATATGGCATTCATAAAGCCATTTATATTTTTTATCAGGTGACATGATATAAAATCATAATTTTAACTTTCGTAAAAAACACCGGGATTTTTTTTTAAGGTAAAACACCTGCAACAATGTCACATGAAAGACTGATTAAAAAATAGAGGCTCATGGTATTGGGGGTGCTATAATAATTTAGATTGGGGCATGGCTATTTCAAACGGAAACAAATAGTATAAATTGTGTTAAGTCAGAGTGGGATAATGTGGAGTGGCACTCCACTGTAATGTGGAGTGCCTCAAGGCTCTGCCTTGGGACCTCTGTTGTTTATTATATGTATTAATGATTTAGATTCAGGTTTGAGTAGCAATATTTGCAAATTTGCCGATGATACAAAAATCGGTAGGGAAATTAACACGGAAGAAGACTCATTATCACTTCAAGTTGATCTAAATAGGGTTTCGATATGGTCAAAAGATTGGCAGATGCAATTTAATGCTGATAAATGTAAAAGTTTTGAGGCTAAGTAATGATGATAGAGTTACATGATTGGAGCTGGATGGTGTTGAGATTGCGAAAGGGATCTGGGAGTTATGTTTAGTAAGAATTGAATATCAAAGGAACAATGCATGAATGATCGTAATAAGGCTAATAGGACACTGGGATTAATTAATCAGAGCGTTAATAACAAGACACCTGGTGTAGTTCTTCAGCTATATCTTTCTCTGGCTAGGCCCCATTTAGATTATGCAGTTCAGTTTTGGTCGCCGTAATATGGCATGGAAATAAATTCACTTGAACGTGTCCAGCGTAGGATGAAAAAGTGAATCCCCCAAATTAGAAATCTTTCGTATGAAGGAAGATTACCAAAACTTAAATGGCATTCACTGGAAAGGCAAAGAGTTAGGGATGACATGATAGAGGTTTACAAGTTGATGAAGGGACATAACAAAGGGGATATTAATGGAGTATTTAAAGTATCAACACAAGACAGAACGCGAAACAATGCGTATAAATTGGATAAGTTTAGATTCAGGAAAGACTTGGGTAAATACTGGTTCGGTAACAGGGTTGTTTATTTGTGGAACCAATTACAACGAAACGTAGTGGAGGAGGGGTCCCTCGATTGTTTCAAGCGTGGGTTGAACATGTATATGAGGGGGATTGGGTGGTTACAAATAGGAGCTGCCTCGTATGGGCCAATATGCCTTCTGCAGTTACCTTTGTTCTTATGTGGTTGAATGGGCATAACAAATGGGATATTAATAGTACCATCACAGGACAGAACACGAAACAATAGGTATAAGTTAGATAAGTTTAGATTAATGAAAGACTTTGGTAAATACTTGTTCGGGAATAGTATTTTTTTTTTTTAATTACTGCGTAACGTGGTCTAGGTCTCTCGATTGTTTCAAACTTGGGTTGGACATGTATATAAGTGGTTATATATCGGAGCTGATTCGTTTGGGCCAATAGACCTTCTGCAGTTACCTTTGTTCTTATACTTTGCCAAAGTTCTGCCTTTAAAGATTGTCTTAAAGAAGGCAAACAATATATGGCAAAGATTTAGTAGTGACATGATGGAGGTGTTTATGTGAAAGGGTGGGCAGGAATTGGGTGCGTGTTAGGAGTAACAAAACAAAATACAACACGAAACAATGAATATAAATGAATTAGATTTTAGGATAAACCTTTGTAAATACTGGTTCAGTAATAGTGTTCTTGATATAAAGAATCAATTACCGCGTAACAACAAAGAAGTAGATTCCCTTGATTGATTCTTGTGTAGGTTAGACATATATATGAATGAGATAGGATGGATATAAATAGGAGCTGCCTTGTATGAGTAAATAGTTAAGAAATCCACAAGGGCCGTGACGAGGATTCGAACCTACGTCCAAGAGCATCCCAGACGCTGCCTTAATCGACTGAGCTACGACATGGTATAAGAATTGCAACCAGAAATTCTACTGAATATACTTGGATCCTGCAGCCTCTCCGAGACACAAACAATTGAGGTGGGTGTCCCTCAATTGCTTCAAGTGTGAATTGGACTTTTATATGAGTGGGATTGGGTGGTTATAGATAGGAGCTGCCTCGTATGGGCCAAAAGGCCTTCTGCAGTTACCTTTGTTCTTATGTTCAAACTATGATTTTATACAATTCCTCTATACACTCGAGGTATGTCAATAGGCCGTTCTACCTCTTCGCGCTTGCTTTATTATTTCGAGTGCATGGGGGTATTGTGTAAAATCCTAGTTTGAGTCTCGGAGAGTCGGCAGGATCCAAGTAAATTCAGTAGAATTTCTGGTTGCAATTCTTATAAAATGTATTAGCTCAGTCGATTAAGGTAGCGTCTGGGATGCTCTCGGACGTAAGTTCGAATCCTAGTCCCGTCCCTTGTTGATTTGTTCAATTGATGCATCACGCAATAGTGATTTCTGTGTGAAATGAGCTAATAATCCTTCTGCAGTTCCCGCAATACTTGTATTTTTTTGATTGGTTAAAGAACATAAGAATGAAGGTAACTTCAGAAGGAATACTTGCCCAGAACCAAAGTTTCGTAATTTATTTTATATATTTTTATGCCCATTGCATATTTGTATGGTCATAATTTATTTAAATGATTAACGTTTAAGGAACGTTATTCATATAACAATTATTTAGGTTCACATGATTTGCATCTGACTCATATAGGACAAAAGCCTTTCTGAAGTTACTTTAACTGTTAGGTTCACCTGACCTTATTTTAAATAAATAGACTCCTAGCGACATTTTCTCTCAGTTTGATACTAAAGCCTGTTCATGCAAGATGTTTTCATCGGCCCCTGCTGGAGTTACGACCGGTATGAGTTTTCCACTGAGGAATGAGCGAGCATTGATACTGGAACTCTCAAATGCTAAGATTTTAGCTATCACTGACCCTGATGTCTGCTTACATCGCTATATTTTGGTGAAGACCTTACAGACTAGGATGCATCTAGAGGTACTGCAGGATAATAAGAAATATTGGCAGGAGACATTCAGCTGTATTGTAACTCCAACATTTACGATCTATGAAGACACCTATACCACCTATATTAGTACCTATATAGCGAGATTTTTCGTTTAAAGACTTCCATTAACTTTAGTCAAATCAATGTATTGAATCTTTAATAGTTAATGGATTTATCTTGCCTAATATTAGTCTAGTATCGAAAAGGATTTATTAATCAATTTAAATATGGCATTCATAAAGCCATTTATATTTTTTTATCAGGTGACATCACGCAATAGTGATTTCTGTGTGAAATGAGCTAATAATCCTTCTGCAGTTCCTGCAATACTTGTATTTTTTTGATTGGTTAAAGAACATAAGAATGAAGGTAACTTCAGAAGGAATACTTGCCCAGAACCAAAGTTTCGTAATTTATTTTATATATTTATTACTTTCGTAATAGAACACCGGGATTTTTTTTAAGGTAAAACACCTGCAACAATGTCACATGAAAGACTGATTAAAAAATAGAGGCTCATGGTATTGGGGGTGCTATAATAATTTAGATTGGGGCATGGCTATTTCAAACGGAAACAAATAGTATAAATTGTGTTAAGTCAGAGTGGGATAATGTGGAGTGCCACTCCACTGTAATGTGGAGTGCCACTCCACTGTAATGTGGAGTGCCACTCCACTGTAATGTGGAGTGCCACTCCACTGTAATGTGGAGTGCCTCAAGGCTCTGCCTTGGGACCTCTGTTGTTTATTATATGTATTAATGATTTAGATTCAGGTTTGAGTAGCAATATTTGCAAATTTGCCGATGATACAAAAATCGGTAGGAAAATTAACACGGAAGAAGACTCATTATCACTTCAAGTTGATCTAAATAGGGTTTCGATATGATCAAAAGATTGGCAGATGCAATTTAATGCTGATAAATGTAAAAGTTTTGAGGCTAAGTAATGATGATAGAGTTACATGATTGGAGCTGGATGGTGTTGAGATTGCGAAAGGGATCTGGGAGTTATGTTTAGTAAGAATTGAATATCAAAGGAACAATGCATGAATGATCGTAATAAGGCTAATAGGACACTGTGATTAATTAATCAGAGCGTTAATAACAAGACACCTGGTGTAGTTCTTCAGCTATATCTTTCTCTGGCTAGGCCCCATTTAGATTATGCAGTTCAGTTTTGGTCGCCGTAATATGGCATGGAAATAAATAAATTCACTTCAACGTGTCCAGCGTAGGATGAAAAAGTGAATTCCCCAAATTAGAAATCTTTCGTATGAAGAAAGATTACCAAAACTCAAATGGCATTCACTGGAAAGGCAAAGAGTTAGGGATGACATGATAGAGGTTTACAAGTTGATGAAGGGACATAACAAAGGGGATATTAATGGAGTATTTAAAGTATCAACACAAGACAGAACGCGAAACAATGCGTATAAATTGGATAAGTTTAGATTCAGGAAAGACTTGGGTAAATACTGGTTCGGTAACAGGGTTGTTTATTTGTGGAACCAATTACAACGAAACGTAGTGGAGGAGGGGTCCCTCGATTGTTTCAAGCGTGGGTTGAACATGTATATGAGGGGGATTGGGTGGTTACAAATAGGAGCTGCCTCGTATGGGCCAATATGCCTTCTGCAGTTACCTTTGTTCTTATGTGGTTGAATGGGCATAACAAATGGGATATTAATAGTACCATCACAGGACAGAACACGAAACAATAGGTATAAGTTAGATAAGTTTAGATTAATGAAAGACTTTGGTAAATACTTGTTCGGGAATAGTATTTTTTTTTTTTTAATTACTGCGTAACGTGGTGGAGGTCTCTCGATTGTTTCAAACTTGGGTTGGACATGTATATAAGTGGTTATATATCGGAGCTGATTCGTTTGGGCCAATAGACCTTCTGCAGTTACCTTTGTTCTTATACTTTGCCAAAGTTCTGCCTTTAAAGATTGTCTTAAAGAAGGCAAACAATATATGGCAAAGATTTAGTAGTGACATGATGGAGGTGTTTATGTGAAAGGGTGGGCAGGAATTGGGTGCGTGTTAGGAGTAACAAAACAAAATACAACACGAAACAATGAATATAAATGAATTAGAATTTAGGATAAACCTTTGTAAATACTGGTTCAGTAATAGTGTTCTTGATATATAGAATCAATTACCGCGTAACAACAAAGAAGTAGATTCCCTTGATTGATTCTTGTGTAGGTTAGACATATATATGAATGAGATAGGATGGATATAAATAGGAGCTGCCTTGTATGAGTAAATAGTTAAGAAATCCACAAGGGCCGTGACGAGGATTCGAACCTACGTCCAAGAGCATCCCAGACGCTGCCTTAATCGACTGAGCTACGACATGGTATAAGAATTGCAACCAGAAATTCTACTGAATATACTTGGATCCTGCAGCCTCTCCGAGACACAAACAATTGAGGTGGGTGTCCCTCAATTGCTTCAAGTGTGAATTGTACTTTTATATGAGTGGGATTGGGGGGTTATAGATAGGAGCTGCCTCGTATGGGCCAAAAGGCCTTCTGCAGTTACCTTTGTTCTTATGTTCAAACTATGATTTTATACAATTCCTCTATACACTCGAGGTATGTCAATAGGCCGTTCTACCTCTTCGCGCTTGCTTTATTATTTCGAGTGCATGGGGGTATTGTGTAAAATCCTAGTTTGAGTCTCGGAGAGTCGGCAGGATCCAAGTAAATTCAGTAGAATTTCTGGTTGCAATTCTTATAAAATGTATTAGCTCAGTCGATTAAGGTAGCGTCTGGGATGCTCTCGGACGTAAGTTCGAATCCTAGTCCCGTCCCTTGTTGATTTGTTCAATTGATGCATCACGCAATAGTGATTTCTGTGTGAAATGAGCTAATAATCCTTCTGCAGTTCCCGCAATACTTGTATTTTTTTGATTGGTTAAAGAACATAAGAATGAAGGTAACTTCAGAAGGAATACTTGCCCAGAACCAAAGTTTCGTAATTTATTTTATATATTTTTATGCCCATTGCATATTTGTATGGTCATAATTTATTTAAATGATTAACGTTTAAGGAACGTTATTCATATAACAATTATTTAGGTTCATCTGACTCATATAGGACAAAAGCCTTTCTGGAGTTACTTTAACTGTTAGGTTCACCTGACCTTATTTTAAATAAATAGACTCTTAGCGACATTTTCTCTCAGTTTGATACTAAAGCCTGTTCATGCAAGATGTTTTCATCGGCCCCTGCTGGAGTTACGACCGGTATGAGTTTTCCACTGAGGAATGAGCGAGCATTGATACTGGAACTCTCAAATGCTAAGATTTTAGCTATCACTGACCCTGATGTCTGCTTACATCGCTATATTTTGGTGAAGACCTTACAGACTAGGATGCATCTAGAGGTACTGCAGGATAATAAGAAATATTGGCAGGAGACATTCAGCTGTATTGTAACTCCAACATTTACGATCTATGAAGACACCTCAATATTTTAACAAGGTTTTTTATGACTTCGATTAGCGAGATTAGTACCTATATAGCGAGATTTTTCGTTTAAAGACTTCCATTAACTTTAGTCAAGTCAATGTATTGAATCTTTAACAGTTAATAGATTTATCTTGCCTAATATTAGTCTAGTATCGAAAAGGATTTATTAACCAATTTCAATATGGAATTCATAAAGCCATTTATATTTTTTTATCAGGTGACATGATATAAAATCATAATTTTAACTTTCGTAATAGAACACCGGGATTTTTTTTAAGGTAAAACACCTGCAACAATGTCACATGAAAGACTGATTAAAAAATAGAGGCTCATGGTATTGGGGGTGCTATAATAATTTAGATTGGGGCATGGCTATTTCAAACAGAAACAAATAGTATAAATTGTGTTAAGTCAGAGTGGGATAATGTGGAGTGCCACTCCACTGTAATGTGGAGTGCCACTCCACTGTAATGTGGAGTGCCTCAAGGCTCTGCCTTGGGACCTCTGTTGTTTATTATATGTATTAATGATTTAGATTCAGGTTTGAGTAGCAATATTTGCAAATTTGCCGATGATACAAAAATCGGTAGGGAAATTAACACGGAAGAAGACTCATTATCACTTCAAATTGATCTAAATAGGGTTTCGATATGGTCAAAAGATTGGCAGATGCAATTTAATGCTGATAAATGTAAAAGTTTTGAGGCTAAGTAATGATGATAGAGTTACATGATTGGAGCTGGATGGTGTTGAGATTGCGAAAGGGATCTGGGAGTTATGTTTAGTAAGAATTGAATATCAAAGGAACAATGCATGAATGATCGTAATAAGGCTAATAGGACACTGGGATTAATTAATCAGAGCGTTAATAACAAGACACCTGGTGTAGTTCTTCAGCTATATCTTTCTCTGGCTAGGCCCCATTTAGATTATGCAGTTCAGTTTTGGTCGCCGTAATATGGCATGGAAATAAATTCACTTCAACGTGTCCAGCGTAGGATGAAAAAGTGAATTCCCCAAATTAGAAATCTTTCGTATGAAGAAAGATTACCAAAACGTAAATGGCATTCACTGGAAAGGCAAAGAGTTAGGGATGACATGATAGAGGTTTACAAGTTGATGAAGGGACATAACAAAGGGGATATTAATGGAGTATTTAAAGTATCAACACAAGACAGAACGCGAAACAATGCGTATAAATTGGATAAGTTTAGATTCAGGAAAGACTTGGGTAAATACTGGTTCGGTAACAGGGTTGTTTATTTGTGGAACCAATTACAACGAAACGTAGTGGAGGAGGGGTCCCTCGATTGTTTCAAGCGTGGGTTGAACATGTATATGAGGGGGATTGGGTGGTTACAAATAGGAGCTGCCTCGTATGGGCCAATAGGCCTTCTGCAGTTACCTTTCTTCTTATGTGGTTGAATGGGCATAACAAATGGGATATTAATAGTACCATCACAGGACAGAACACGAAACAATAGGTATAAGTTAGATAGGTTTAGATTAATGAAAGACTTTGGTAAATACTTGTTCGGGAATAGTATTTTTTTTTTTAACTAATTACTGCGTAACGTGGTGGAGGTCTCTCGATTGTTTCAAACTTGGGTTGGACATGTATATAAGTGGTTATATATCGGAGCTGATTCGTTTGGGCCAATAGGCCTTCTGCAGTTACCTTTGTTCTTATACTTTGCCAAAGTTCTGCCTTTAAAGATTGTCTTAAAGAAGGCAAACAATATATGGCAAAGATTTAGTAGTGACATGATGGAGGTGTTCATGTGAAAGGGTGGGCAGGAATTGGGTGCGTGTTAGGAGTAACAAAACAAAATACAACACGAAACAATGAATATAAATGATTTAGAATTTAGGATAAACCTTTGTAAATACTGGTTCAGTAATAGTGTTCTTGATATATAGAATCAATTACCGCGTAACAACAAAGAAGTAGATTCCCTTGATTGATTCTTGTGTAGGTTAGACATATATGTGAATGAGATAGGATGGATATAAATAGGAGCTGCCTTGTATGAGTAAATAGTTAAGAAATCCACAAGGGCCGTGACGAGGATTCGAACCTACGTCCAAGAGCATCCCAGACGCTGCCTTAATCGACTGAGCTACGACATGGTATAAGAATTGCAACCAGAAATTCTACTGAATATACTTGGATCCTGCAGCCTCTCCGAGACACAAACAATTGAGGTGGGTGTCCCTCAATTGCTTCAAGTGTGAATTGTACTTTTATATGAGTGGGATTGGGGGTTATAGATAGGAGCTGCCTCGTATGGGCCAAAAGGCCTTCTGCAGTTACCTTTGTTCTTATGTTCAAACTATGATTTTATACAATTCCTCTATACACTCGAGGTATGTCAATAGGCCGTTCTACCTCTTCGCGCTTGCTTTATTATTTCGAGTGCATGGGGGTATTGTGTAAAATCCTAGTTTGAGTCTCGGAGAGTCGGCAGGATCCAAGTAAATTCAGTAGAATTTCTGGTTGCAATTCTTATAAAATGTATTAGCTCAGTCGATTAAGGTAGCGTCTGGGATGCTCTCGGACGTAAGTTCGAATCCTAGTCCCGTCCCTTGTTGATTTGTTCAATTGATGCATCACGCAATAGTGATTTCTGTGTGAAATGAGCTAATAATCCTTCTGCAGTTCCCGCAATACTTGTATTTTTTTGATTGGTAAAAGAACATAAGAATGAAGGTAACTTCAGAAGGAATACTTGCCCAGAACCAAAGTTTCGTAATTTATTTTATATATTTTTATGCCCATTACATATTTGTATGGTCATAATTTATTTAAATGATTAACGTTTAAGGAACGTTATTCATATAACAATTATTTAGGTTCATCTGACTCATATAGGACAAAAGCCTTTCTGGAGTTACTTTAACTGTTAGGTTCACCTGACCTTATTTTAAAGAAATAGACTCTTAGCGACATTTTCTCTCAGTTTGATACTAAAACCTGTTCATGCAAGATGTTTTCATCGGCCCCTGCTGGAGTTACGACCGGTATGAGTTTTCCACTGAGGAATGAGCGAGCATTGATACTGGAACTCTCAAATGCTAAGATTTTAGCTATCACTGACCCTGATGTCTGCTTACATCGCTATATTTTGGTGAAGACCTTACAGACTAGGATGCATCTAGAGGTACTGCAGGATAATAAGAAATATTGGCAGGAGACATTCAGCTGTATTGTAACTCCAACATTTACGATCTATGAAGACACCTCAATATTTTAACAAGGTTTTTTATGACTTCGATTAGCGAGATTAGTACCTATATAGCGAGATTTTTCGTTTAAAGACTTCCATTAACTTTAGTCAAGTCAATGTATTGAATCTTTAATAGTTAATAGATTTATCTTGCCTAATATTAGTCTAGTATCGAAAAGGATTTATTAACCAATTTAAATATGGCATTCATAAAGCCATTTATATTTTTTTATCAGGTGACATGATATAAAATCATAATTTTAACTTTCGTAATAGAACACCGGGATTTTTTTTAAGGTAAAACACCTGCAACAATGTCACATGAAAGACTGATTAAAAAATAGAGGCTCATGGTATTGGGGGTGCTATAATAATTTAGATTGGGGCATGGCTATTTCAAACAGAAACAAATAGTATAAATTGTGTTAAGTCAGAGTGGGATAATGTGGAGTGCCACTCCACTGTAATGTGGAGTGCCACTCCACTGTAATGTGGAGTGCCTCAAGGCTCTGCCTTGGGACCTCTGTTGTTTATTATATGTATTAATGATTTAGATTCAGGTTTGAGTAGCAATATTTGCAAATTTGCCGATGATACAAAAATCGGTAGGGAAATTAACACGGAAGAAGACTCATTATCACTTCAAGTTGATCTAAATAGGGTTTCGATATGGTCAAAAGATTGGCAGATGCAATTTAATGTTGATAAATGTAAAAGTTTTGAGGCTAAGTAATGATGATAGAGTTACATGATTGGAGCTGGATGGTGTTGAGATTGCGAAAGGGATCTGGGAGTTATGTTTAGTAAGAATTGAATATCAAAGGAACAATGCATGAATGATCGTAATAAGGCTAATAGGACACTGGGATTAATTAATCAGAGCGTTAATAACAAGACACCTGGTGTAGTTCTTCAGCTATATCTTTCTCTGGCTAGGCCCCATTTAGATTATGCAGTTCAGTTTTGGTCGCCGTAATATGGCATGGAAATAAATTCACTTCAACGTGTCCAGCGTAGGATGAAAAAGTGAATTCCCCAAATTAGAAATCTTTCGTATGAAGAAAGATTACCAAAACTTAAATGGCATTCACTGGAAAGGCAAAGAGTTAGGGATGACATGATAGAGGTTTACAAGTTGATGAAGGGACATAACAAAGGGGATATTAATGGAGTATTTAAAGTATCAACACAAGACAGAACGCGAAACAATGCGTATAAATTGGATAAGTTTAGATTCAGGAAAGACTTGGGTAAATACTGGTTCGGTAACAGGGTTGTTTATTTGTGGAACCAATTACAACGAAACGTAGTGGAGGAGGGGTCCCTCGATTGTTTCAAGCGTGGGTTGAACATGTATATGAGGGGGATTGGGTGGTTACAAATAGGAGCTGCCTCGTATGGGCCAATATGCCTTCTGCAGTTACCTTTGTTCTTATGTGGTTGAATGGGCATAACAAATGGGATATTAATAGTACCATCACAGGACAGAACACGAAACAATAGGTATAAGTTAGATAAGTTTAGATTAATGAAAGACTTTGGTAAATACTTGTTCGGGAATAGTATTTTTTTTTTAACTAATTACTGCGTAACGTGGTGGAGGTCTCTCGATTGTTTCAAACTTGGGTTGGACATGTATATAAGTGGTTATATATCGGAGCTGATTCGTTTGGGCCAATAGGCCTTCTGCAGTTACCTTTGTTCTTATACTTTGCCAAAGTTCTGCCTTTAAAGATTGTCTTAAAGAAGGCAAACAATATATGGCAAAGATTTAGTAGTGACATGATGGAGGTGTTTATGTGAAAGGGTGGGCAGGAATTGGGTGCGTGTTAGGAGTAACAAAACAAAATACAACACGAAACAATGAATATAAATGATTTAGAATTTAGGATAAACCTTTGTAAATACTGGTTCAGTAATAGTGTTCTTGATATATAGAATCAATTACCGCGTAACAACAAAGAAGTAGATTCCCTTGATTGATTCTTGTGTAGGTTAGACATATATATGAATGAGATAGGATGGATATAAATAGGAGCTGCCTTGTATGAGTAAATAGTTAAGAAATCCACAAGGGCCGTGACGAGGATTCGAACCTACGTCCAAGAGCATCCCAGACGCTGCCTTAATCGACTGAGCTACGACATGGTATAAGAATTGCAACCAGAAATTCTACTGAATATACTTGGATCCTGCAGCCTCTCCGAGACACAAACAATTGTGGTGGGTGTCCCTCAATTGCTTCAAGTGTGAATTGGACTTTTATATGAGTGGGATTGGGGGGTTATAGATAGGAGCTGCCTCGTATGGGCCAAAAGGCCTTCTGCAGTTACCTTTGTTCTTATGTTCAAACTATGATTTTATACAATTCCTCTATACACTCGAGGTATGTCAATAGGCCGTTCTACCTCTTCGCGCTTGCTTTATTATTTCGAGTGCATGGGGGTATTGTGTAAAATCCTAGTTTGAGTCTCGGAGAGTCGGCAGGATCCAAGTAAATTCAGTAGAATTTCTGGTTGCAATTCTTATAAAATGTATTAGCTCAGTCGATTAAGGTAGCGTCTGGGATGCTCTCGGACGTAAGTTCGAATCCTAGTCCCGTCCCTTGTTGATTTGTTCAATTGATGCATCACGCAATAGTGATTTCTGTGTGAAATGAGCTAATAATCCTTCTGCAGTTCCCGCAATACTTGTATTTTTTTGATTGGTTAAAGAACATAAGAATGAAGGTAACTTCAGAAGGAATACTTGCCCAGAACCAAAGTTTCGTAATTTATTTTATATATTTTTATGCCCATTACATATTTGTATGGTCATAATTTATTTAAATGATTAACGTTTAAGGAACGTTATTCATATAACAATTATT
>NC_091182.1:602810-671927 GCF_040958095.1 Procambarus clarkii | reverse complement strand
TCTCTTCTCTCTCTCTCTCTCTCTCTCTCTCTCTCTCTCTCTCTCTCTCTCTCTCTCTCTCTCTCTCTCTCTCTCTCTCTCTCTCTCTCTCTCTCTCTCTCTCTCTCTCTCTCTCTCTCTCTCTCTCTCTCTCTCTCTCTCCTCTCTCTCTCTCTCTCTCTCTCTCTCTCTCTCTCTCTCTCTCTCTCTCTCTCTCTCTCTCTCCTCTCTCTCTCTCTCTCTCTCTCTCTCTCTCTCTCTCTCTCTCTCTCTCTCTCTCTCTCTCTCTCTCTCTCTCTCTCTCTCTCTCTCTCTCTCTCTCTCTCTCTCTCTCTCTCTCTCTCTCTCTCTCTCTCTCTCTCTCTCTCTCTCTCTCTCTCTCTCTCTCTCTCTCTCTCTCTCTCTCTCTCTCTCTCTCTCTCTCTCTCTCTTCTCTCTCTCTCTCTCTCTCTCTCTCTCTCTCTCTCTCTCTCTCTCTCTCTCTCTCTCTCTCTCTCTCTCTCTCTCTCTCTCTCTCTCTCTCTCTCTCTCTCTCTCTCTCTCTCTCTCTCTCTCTCTCTCTCTCTCTCTCTCTCTCTCTCTCTCTCTCTCTCTCTCTCTCTCTCTCTCTCTCTCTCTCTCTCTCTCTCTCTCTCTCTCTCTCTCTCTCTCTCTCTCTCTCTCTCTCTCTCTCTCTCTCTCTCTCTCTCTCTCTCTCTCTCTCTCTCTCTCTCTCTCTCTCTCTCTCTCTCTCTCTCTCTCTCTCTCTCTCTCTCTCTCTCTCTCTCTCTCTCTCTCTCTCTCTCTCTCTCTCTCTCTCTCTCTCTCTCTCTCTCTCTCTCTCTCTCTCTCTCTCTCTCTCTCTCTCTCTCTCTCTCTCTCTCTCTCTCTCTCTCTCTCTCTCTCTCTCTCTCTCTCTCTCTCTCTCTCTCTCTCTCTCTCTCTCTCTCTCTCTCTCTCTCTCTCTCTCTCTCTCTCTCTCTCTCTCTCTCTCTCTCTCTCTCTCTCTCTCTCTCTCTCTCTCTCTCTCTCTCTCTCTCTCATAATCAGCTGTCTCCTCTGAACCCAACACACGCGCCATGGTCAAAGAAAGAGTAACAACAGCTGTGTCTCCGCTACTGTCTGAAAACAAGTAATAAATGCGAGATACAAATCGCGAAGACTTGACAGACTGAGCCAACAAGAAGGAGTGAAACGCATTCCAAGGAATCGTACAATTCTCTGCAATCACAGAACGTCAGCCAGGTCCATTCCTTTGATTGGTAAATGGAAAAACTTTTAACACTGATCCCTCCCACTGGCTACCTTTCTGGATTCGAACCGAGGTTGTAATACGATTTTACGATTTTCTGGAGCCGGACCTAATCCACAGCTAACAGATAGGTTAGAGGGTAAACCTCTGACAGTAACGACCTTGCCAGGATTGGAACCTGAAATCTTCTGTCAGAGGTTCACCCCCTAACCTACTTGTGGTTGGGGTCGTCCCACGGGTCTTAGCCCCTCAGTACTGGGCGCCACTACTCGCCCTTGGGCTCCCCCAGTCAACTTGTTTCTGATATATGTAAATGATCTCCCGGAGGGTATCGATTCATTTCTCTCAATGTTTGCGGACAATGCCAAAATTATGAGAAGGATTAAAACAGAAGAGGACTGTTTGAGGCTTCAAGAAGACCTAGACAAGCTGAAGGAATGGTCGAACAAATGGTTGTTAGAGTTTAACCCAACAAAATGTAATGTAATGAATATAGGTGTAGGGAGCAGGAGGCCAGATACAAGGTATCATCTGGGAGAGGAAATTCTTCAGGAGTCAGAGAAAGAAAAAGACTTGGGGGGTTGATATCACGCCAGACCTGTCTCTTGCAGCACATATCAAGAGGATAACATCAGCGGCATATGCCAGGCTGGCCAACATACGAACGGCATTCAGAAACTTGTGTAAAGAATCATTCAGAACTTTGTATACCACATATGTCAGGTCAATCCTGGAGTATGCAGCCCCAGCATGGAGTCCATATCTAGTCAAGGATAAGACTAAACTGGAAAAGGTTCAAAGGTTTGCCACCAGACTAGTACCCGAGCTGAGAGGTATGAGCTACGAGGAGAGACTACGGGAATTAAACCTCACTTCGCTGGAAGACAGAAGAGTTAGGGGGGGGGACATGATCACCACATTCAAGATTCTGAAGGGAATTGATAGGGTAGATAAAGACAGGCTATTTAACACAAGGGGCACACGCACAAGGGGACACAGGTGGAAACTGAGCGCCCAAATGAGCCACAGAGATATTAGAAAGAATTTTTTTAGTGTCAGAGTGGTTGACAAATGGAATGCATTAGGAAGTGATGTGGTTGACTCCATACACAGTTTCAAGTGTAGATATGATAGAGCCCAATAGGCTCAGGAATCTGTAAACCTGTTGATTGACGGTTGAGAGGCGGGACCAAAGAGCCAGAGCTCAACCTCCGCAAACACAATTAGGTGAGTACAACTAGGTGAGTACACACTTACCCCTTCTGCCCCAATGCCTATAGCTACCCCTGAGTCCCTGAGTCCCCCTGAATACAACCTCGCTCCCACTCTCACTACCCACGCTCCATTCTCCCCTTTTGCCCCCACTCCCACTGTCCTTCTCCCCCCCCCCCCAACCTCTCAACCTCTATCCGACTCTCTGCCTCACACAACCTCTCAACTCCCCTATGCCTGTCAGATTCTCCCTAATTTTCAGACCCAGTATGGCCTTCCTACCCTGGACCTTCCTACCTACCTTCCTAGATGCCCAGACCACAATCGCCCCCCCCCCCAGGCACTTTCCCCTAGATCCCATTCGCCCCAAGAAACCCCCCACCCCCCAGATTCCACCATACTCCCAGAGAAAAGGTGAACTCTGGTACCAGAGTTTCCAAGAAGAGTCTCAAGGATTGGTACACCAATGCTGATGAGGTATCTAATAAAGCAAAAGTGGTAAAAGAAAGAGTTAGTGAGGCAGATCCTGACCTAGATGCAATAGTGGAAACTAAAATAAATGTCACGATCTCAGATGAAATCTCTCCAGAGAACTACCATGTGATTTTAAAAGAAAGGACACAGAGACAGAGGAGGGGAAGTGGCACTACTAATAAAGTGGAAATGGAAGTTTGAAGACCTGGAAAGTCGGAGTACCAATGAAAGCACAAGCTTCATACATGGAATTCTGACAGCAGATGAAAGAAAGATAGTGATCTTGGTAACCTACCTTCCCTCACACATCAGTTGAAGACCCAGCAAGGAGTATGACAACAACAACAAAGCATGTATAGTTGAACTACAAAAGGCAGCGACATTAGCTCACAGAATGAGAGCGAAACTGCTGATCATTGGGGACCTAAATCACGAAGAGGTAAATTGGGAATCAAGGAATCCCAATGGCGGGACGAAACGTGGGGAGCAAAGTTAGTAGATGTTATAGACAGGAATTTTCTAACACAACATGTGAAGGAATACACAAGGAAAAGAGGAGAGGATACACCGAGCCTATTAGACCTGATTTTCACCCAGAACGTAGAAAACATCGAGAATTTGGAACATGAAATACCTCTAGGAGGTCAGTGACCATTGTGTCCTAATCTTTGACTACATGATGAACTCAAACTTGTGATCATGGGACAAGAGATCTGGGAAAGGAGAGTTGACTACAGGAAAAGGGACTACAGGAGGATAAGGGACTATCTGGGAGAAGTGCAGTGGGAGTGTTGGAAATTTCCAACACTAACACTACCATTGTATTATAATACATCATTATTATATACTAATTACAGTAGTTATTAATTTCAATAACAGTAGTGTTAACCTAAATTAATATTTCTTTATCTGAGCCTATTGCTAATATTATCACGACATCGAGAGGCATGATTGCGTCAGATAATGTACATTTAAACATATTTATTACCAATAGGTTAGAGAATTGAATGTGGTTCTCCAAAATTATCAGTATTCTGTACAATAATTAACTACGGATAATATACCTCCCAATAATCCAAAACCGAGAGTTATTAACTGAAATTATTATCAAGTAGCAGTTTCATCTGTTACATACGAATGCTATGGAGGAAATAAAATTTCTCTCCATTTCTCGATTAACACCGTTTAACGAGAATATGATACTATTTAATTTCCTATAATTGCAACCCGGTTCTCATTAACGCATTACATCAGTAATTACACGGAAAAGAATTATCCGTGATTAGTAATTTCTGTTGTGAATGCGAGAGACGAGTTGAGGGAGGGCGGAGAGACGCCGCCATTATTCGCCATGCTGCTTCGCTAGAGACGCCAACAATCACATCGTGCGTCCCGGGAGAGTCGATTTCCATCAATACTACTTTAGGCCCTTGCATTTAATCGGCCTAGGAGCGTGCAATTGCTTCAGTAGCAATCTGGAATTGCTTCGGTGGACAACCAGAAGGTTAAGTGCTCTAATATTTGTTATATCGTGAGATCTCTAGGTATATCATTTTACTGTCCATCGTTATGCTACGCGACCTCCCCAAACAATGAGTACGTCCATAAGGAATTAAATTTATTCCTTTTATGGCATAGTGAGGATATTATATAGTAGGTGTAACCAATTAGTATATATAGTTGAAATTTCAGCTTGTGTTGTAAGCGGTCGTGGACATCATGTTCCCACGCAAAGCTTGAACTCATGTGTTGCCGCAAGTAGCAGACGACGCCATTGCACCTCTACCTCTCCGTTCACTATTACAGCTAAGCAGCTGAAATCCTTTCTATTATTTCTTTAATTGAGAAAATTATAGATCAGTCGAAAAGATTTAGTTTATTTGATTTGAGATATCTAACGTAATATGTTAGCCTCATAAAAGTCAAATGAGAATAATTGCTTGATTTATCAACATATAATTTTTTTACCATTAATCAATTCATCTAATGTTTCTTAATAGTATTTAGTAGAATTACTAATTTGTATTCGAGGAAGAACCAGCCTCGATGAAGCGTACTGGGAGTAGATTACTTCTGGTATTAACCCCCAATTTTGTGAAGGACGGAAAGTATATTCTCAAACATTAATATTATACAGCCCATTAACGTTTAAAGAATAATCTTTAATAGTTTCATATCCATAGGCACTGGTATTTCAGTCCTTATCATTTAACTTTATCTGTTTCCCTTTTCAGTCAAAATAGGGTGGCCCTTCGATTAATTTAAATAAATCTCTTAATTAAATATCAATCAATTAATAGAGAGTAAGCTTACTTCCCAACATGGAGGAAAAAATTAGAGGAAAAACAGTCCAAGATGGACCTTGTCATACGGAAATGCAAAGAGTCCGAAAAGATATTTATACCAACAGTAAAGGAAAACGGTAGGAGAAAGTATCTCTTATGTATGTCTATTAAACCCATGGTTTAATAGACAGTGTCAGGAAGCAAAACTGAGAACAGGAAGCAGTGTAGGAAGTACAGAAGACAATGGACAGAGGACAACATGATCAGATGCAACAAAACTAGGAATGATTACATAAACACAAGAAGAGTATCAGAAAGAAATTGTGAGAAAGATATTGCGATCAAAGCGAAAAAGGAACCTAAATTAATTACTACATAGCCATATAAGAAGAAAAATGTCGGTGAACGACCAAGAGACAAGACTAAGGAAAAATGAGAGTTACTTTAGATTTTAGTCACTCTCAATCTCTTTCAAACTCACTCTGAAATCTCTCAACAGAGTGATGGAAGAGAGATTTCAACAGAAAGTGACAAGGGAATCTGCGTGGCACTGAATGCCAGTTTCCATGGAGTGTTCACAACCGAGCCTGAACAGCTCCCATTGTTAGAAGAGATTACCCTAGATGAAAGACTATCAGATATTGAGGTGACAGCAGAGGAGGTGATGAAACACTTGACAACACTGGATGCAACTAAAGGCTGCAACAAGACAAAGTATCACCGTGGATACTTAAAGAGGTAGCGCAGGCCCTGAGTGTGCCTCTGGCAATGATCTTTAATGAGTCACTTATGACGGGAGAATTGTCCTATTGCCCGAAGAGGGCAAATGTCGTACGGATTTTCAAGAAAGGGGATAAGAAGGATGAACTTAACTATAGACCTGTATCACTGACAAGCATCCCCTGTAAAATATTTGAAAGAATAATTAGGATAAGACTGATTGCACACCTAGAGAAAATTAGGTTTGTAAACAAACATCAACATGGGTTCGGGAAGGGGAAATCTGCCTAACAAACCTTACGGAATTCTATGATAAAATAACGAGGATAAGGCAACACAGAGAACGTTGAGCCGACTGCATATTTCTGGACTCAAAAAGCCTTTGATACAGTTCCGCACAGGAGACTGCTATTCAAACTTGAGAGGCAGGCGGGAGTTAGCGGAAAGGCCCTAGCATGGGTAATGTTACGGTGCCCTCTCCTATTTCTTCCATTTGCCTGCTTTAAGAGTCATATCAGCTTTCTCTACTGATTCTCTGAGATACAGGGAGTCTGTTGGTATATGTGGCGACAGATAAGGGAGAAATTTACATTATAAGTTGTAGGTAAGGGGAAAATGGCGCTCTGATATAAATGAAAGAGTACCCCTACCTGCAGATATGCCGTTTTGTAAAGGAAGCTAGCCGATTACGGATTGGCCGACTTAGGCCACGGGCGACCAATCAGAGCCCACCGTGACGTCACCGAGTGCCCCGGGCGGCGCCAACGTCAGAACTGGTCTGACTACGAAGGGGAGAGGACGTTTCTCGGTCAGCTCTGAAGGATTTGAGGGTCTACAAGCCTTACTCAGTGGATTAGAGCTAGCCATTGCAGCCCACCATCGTTATTGGAGACCCTGCGCTTCTGGGAAGCAACAAGAAGCCAAGTTCATCGAGCAGAGGAGTGCCAAACTTGGAAAATTGGTCGGCGACGACGAGGGTCTGGAGGGTGTGGCGAGCAGGCCTAGCTGTGACTGAGTCACGTTCACTAAGGACTTTGGAGGGACGACACCGTTCCTAGGGCAAGGAGCAACGCCTTGTGGAAGGGACGAGTGAGTGCATGCAGTGATGTGCTCAGTGCCCAATGGTGAACCAGGATTGGGATATCTGAAATTCTGTGAATAGTTTGGCGATGACGCGAAGGCTTCACGACACCTGAGGACTTGTGGAATTTTCCTGGATCGTCAAGAAGCGACTCAGGAAGCGTGGGAACCTCACACCATCGAGGGACAGGCGTCGAGAGCCAGGAATGTAAAGGTAGATCAATTTCCCTCCCATTACCCCTTGTTTGATTAGGCTAGATGGGCCATTATGTTCATATATGTGTGTTATTGCATAATGTTGATACACCAGTAGTAGGATAGGCTGCAGGACAGCTTGTGTCCAGGACTGTTGAAGAGGACAGTGTGTTTGGACGATGGGGCAATTGAGGAGGATGTTATGGTTTTGGTCAGACAAACAATCTTCGTCCATATCGTTTTATTCTCCGCCAGTAACAACAAAAACATTATCAGGTACATGAAATATTATTAACATGATCATAAACAAAAGAGCATCTGCTCCAAACATGCTACCTCCAACATCTGTAGTACTCAATCCCAACATTCCTCCCCTTTTAAATAAACTATATCCCTACAGGTTGTGTATCAGGCGGTCGTATGACTCTTCCTGATTTTCTCAACTGGGAGTCCTGACCTGTTACTTCTGGGAAACATTCTTCTGAATTACTCCTTGTAGAGTCTATAGGGTTAACTGTATCCTCATTACCCTCTACTGCCCCTTGCTCTGCCTTCTTGTCTCCTGCAGGTGCTGCTATCCCTTCATTATTAGGATGGATATCACTAGTTGCCCCACCCCCACCTGAAGGGTCTTCAAAATTTCCTGGGAACCTTGGCATGAGCTGATCGGCATGCCTTTTCCAATTAATGTTCCCAAAACTCTGCACTTGCACAGTGAAGTTCCTGCGGCCCAGGACCTCCCTAATTTTCCCTTCCACCCAGGGCTTTCCACTTCCAAAATTCCTTGCATATACTGCATCCCCCTCATTAAACAACAATTCCTCTCCCTGAGCCAACTGACTGGCCAAGCTAGTTACCGATTTCTCTTTATTGGGATCTGTCTTTACTGCTTCCATGTGCACTTTAAAGTTTCTATTAAACAGTAATTCAGAAGGAGATTTACCAGTAGTAGAATGAACATTTTCCTTTGATTATATAAAAATCTACAAAGCCTTGTATTAATAGTACCTTCCGTAAACCGCTTTAACCATTCTTTCAAGGATCTCACTGCTCTCTCTGCTAGACCATTTGAAGAAGGATTACAGAGGGCAGGTGTTACATGTTTAATACCATTTTTCCGAAAAAATCCTCCATTTCCACAGAAACAAAATAAGGAGCATTGTCTGAGACAATTATGTCTGGCAATCCAAAATTACAAAATGTTTTCCTTAGTAATTCACAAGTTACAGATGATGTGGTGGAATTACACACATGCACATCCAAAAATTTGGTGTATGAATCCACCACCACTAGGTAATATTTATTATCCATAGGTCCCGCATAATCTACATGAAGTCTAGACCAGGGTTTTCCAGTGCATGGCCAAGAAAGTACTGGGGCCTGGGGTTTCTGATAATTCTTAAAGCAAATAAGACAATTTTTTGTTACCTCAGCAATATCCTGGCCTATTTTTGGCCACCAAACCCAACTTCTAGCTTCTGCTTTCATAGCATTGATGCCATTATAGCCTACATGCAGCTGTTCCAAAATCTTACATCTCAGTTCCCCTGGCACCACCACTCTATTCCTATACAAGAGTACATCCTGGTGAATACTAAGGTCAGCCTTTACTGCAGCATACTCTGACAATAACAAATTATCATTCCAACCATATATGACATTTTTCAACAACAGACTTAATTTAGGATCTCTACCAGTTGCCTTCCTAATAGTCTGGAATGAAATATCCTCAAAAGACATAGATTCCACCAGGTTAACATACTCCACTGGAATACTGGAATTTAATTCTTCTGTCACAGGCAATCTACTTAATGCATCAGCTACTACATTATCCTTGCCTGGCTTAAACTCTAAATCATACTCAAACTGAGAGAGTAGTAATGCCCATCTTTGAATTTTAGCATTGGCATTAACTGGAATCTGCTTACCTCTGCCAAACAATCCAAGCAGGGGTTTATGATCTGTTCTAGCAAGAAATTTCCTCCCCAGCAGAAAATACCTCAGTATTTTTACAGCATATACCAAAGCTAAGGCTTCTTTATCTAACTGAGAATAATTCTGTTCCGCAGGAGATAATTTCTTGCTAGCAAAATATACTACTTTATCCTGACCATCTACTTCCTGTAATAATACACAACCCACTCCTACTGGGGAAGCATCTACCTCCAGTTTTAATGGGAGTCTACCTGTAAAATTAGTGAGCACTGGAGAATTGATCAATTCCTGCTTAATATTCCTGAATGCATTTTCCTCTCTTGCTGCCCACTTAAATCTAGCCCCTTTTTTCAACAATTCATGCAAGGGTGCTAATTTTGTTGAAAAGTTCTTCACGAACTTACAAAAATGTGTAACCATCCCAACAAAAGACTGTACTTTCCCAACTGATGTTGAGGCTGGGGCATCTATTATAGCAGCTACATATTTTGTGAGAAGGAGTAAAGCCCTTACCTGAAATATGGTACCCCAGATATTCAATGGCCTTGGTCTTCAACGTTGTTTTTCCCTTATTAATCTTCACATTGTGCTTTTGCAAAAGATTCAAAATTTGTTCTATTCTAGCATCATGCACTTCCTCATTCTCCCCACATACAATAATGTCATCTAAAAAACTAGCCACACCTTCAATGTTAACTAACAACTGGGACATGAATCTCTGAAAAATTGCTGGAGACGAGGAGAGTCCAAAAGGAAGTCTTTTATACTTAAATAACCCCTTGTGGGTATTAATCACTAACAATTTCGGCTCTCCTCCTCTACAGGAATTTACAAGTAAGCATCTTTCAGGTCAATCTTAGAAAAAATTGCTCCCTTGCAGACCACTGACAACAACTCATCTATCGTAGGTAAAGGGTACTTCTCACAGTGTATGCGGTTGTTCAGTTCTTTGAAGTCTGCACAGATTCTCAAGGATTTCCGATCTGCCTTCAACACTGGTACAATTGGAGCTGTCCACTCACTATGTGTAATTCGCTCTAAGATGCCTTCTGCCACATGCTTTGCCAGGGCTGATTCTACCAATTGCTTGTAATGAAACGGCACTGTTCTTGCCTTGAAAAATTTTGGTGAAGCCCCACTTTTCAGGTGAATTTTTGCCACAATGCTATTAATTGGCTTATCTGCCTCCACTAAATATTTGTCTAACATATGTTCGGCACTTTTAATTGTTTTAACTATCGACAATTCATCTAGGCCCTCCAAAAAAATTCCCACTTTTTCCATGAGATCCTTACCACATAGGCTAGGATTATGTGAATCCACTACATAAAAATCCTGGACAATTTCTTTTCCATTATAACCTAGTTTGGCCGACACCTTGCCATAGACCTTAATCGGTACATTATCATAAGCACTTAAAGATTTTTTACCTGGTTTTACATTCAATTGCAAGGTATCTGCCCAATCTCTAGACAATGTTGACACTGCAGCACCAGTGTCCAGTTCCAAGGGAACTAACTTCCCATTAATTACAAAATTCACCACTTGTGACTTCACTGAACATACCTTTTCTTTCACCGAATATAGTCGGTTTTCCTCACCTGCAGCTTCTTCAGACAGGTTACCTTCCTCTACTGCCTTGACCACAGTACCACTACCTCTTCTTCCTGCATTCCCTGGTCGTCTCCTCTCCCAGGCCTTGTTGTTCCTGTTCAGATATTCCCTACACACTCTCTGCAAGTGTCCCTCCTTGTTACAAAAGTTGCATATATATGCACGAAACTTGCACTTGCTACTTATGTGCTTGTATCCACAGTGTGTACATCTGGTCTGGCTCTGTACGACCATAATTTCCTGAGTAGAAGTCTTACTTCCAAAAGCCCTTTCCAGATTCAATATCTTCTCGAGCACTGTCCATGAAGTCATCGATTGTAGATCCAAATTTTCTGCCACCAGGTTAGGGAAATAATTCTCCTTTTCCACTGCCATGAACAACTGGTCCCTAACCCTGCCGTCCAACTGTGCTCCAAAGTTGCAGTGGTTAGCCAAAGCCTTCAATTCCGCAAATAAATCCTGTACGGATTCCTGCTGCTTTTTCGTCCTCTTCTGGAAATCCATCAAACTCCTGTGATATGATGGTTTCACCACATACTGACGTTTAAGCAAAGCAATCAAGTCTACATAGGTCCTCGTGTGCGGTAGCTCAGGTGCACACAAATTTCCGAGAACACTATATGCTTCAGAACCCAGTGAAACTAAGAGTACCGCTTTCTTGGTGGTGTCCTCCTTAATCTCCCGGTACTGAAAGTTTGCTTCCAGCAGGCTGAGCCACAGGTCCAACGAGATCTTGGCAGTGTTTAACGGCTCGATTGACATGGTAGCCATGGCCACGGTTTAGCACACTCCACTGTTATATGCGAAGCGTCCACTCGTCCACACGACGTACCCTGTACTGTCTTGATCCTCACACCACGTCTCGTACCCAGGCTCTCTGCCAGCGATGTTTAATTCTCGTCGCCACTGTTATGGTTTTGGTCAGACAAACAATTTTCGTCCACATCGTTTTATTCTCCGCCAGTAACAACAACAAAAACATTATCAGGTACATGAAATATTATTAACAAGATCATAAACAAAAGAGCATCTGCTCCAAACATGCTACCTCCAACATTTGTAGTACTCAATCCCAACAGAGGAGGTGCCAACTTGGACGAAGAGGCCCTTATGTGAGAGAGTGTGTGACTCCTTTCTAATCTGCCCAGTTGAAGGAGGTGTTGGAGGTCGTGAAAGAAGAGTTGCTGTCGATCTCCTGATTTATTATTTTCATTTTTTTCATTTACTGTATTGACTGATTGTATGTGTGATCATGTAATTTGTGTCAGTAAATTCACACATTTTATCATTGTGTTTAGGTGTGCCTCCAATATAATATTCTCTATAAGCATACACGAAGGTTATCATAGTACCACCAAGGGAACATCACGTTTTCTATAGAAGCTCTTATCGTCTGGAGAGTGGTAAAACAGCACAGACTTATATAAAAGTGTACCCTAGGCCATCCGACCAGTATCGGAGCCGGAATGGTGGCAACATTGTGGTAACTCACTACCTGCACAGTGGGATGACCTCAAGATAATGGAACGTGACTTACCTACGTTCGAACCTCAAGAAGCTGAGGCGTTCTTCGAACACTTCGAACGGATAGTGACTCAGAAGGAGTGGCCGGAAGATGATTGGGCTGCTCTGGTCCGGGGCAGGTTTACCGGTGAGGCCCGGGAAGCTTACAACATGCTGGACCTAGAGGAGTGTGCTAGTTACGACGGAATTAAGAATGCGGTGCTCCACTCGTTCCGGATGACTCCGGAGATGTACCGGAAGCTGTTCAGAGACTGTACGAGAGCGTCGGGAAAGTCTTACGCCGAGACCGCCAGGGATATGGAACGGAAATTCCTACGATGGTTGAAGGCAGAGGAAGCAGAGTCGGTGGATGAGATCAAACGACTTATAGTGATGGAGAATTTTATGTCAGTGCTCCATCCCGAGTTGAGCGTAAGGGTGAGAGAAGCAGGTATTAAGGACCTGAAGGCTGCAGCAGACCGAGCCAACATGCTGGAGGAGGCACTACATCTCAGGATGGAGGGGCCTCAAAGACACTCGCCTTACCCCAGGTCGGGAGGGAACTTTAGGAATTCAGGAGGAGCGAGGATGGGTGGGGACTCTCTCAAGAGTAGTGTGCCCGATGAAGTAACCCGGTTCAAGAGCTCAAGGGATGCGGGGAGGAAGCCCCAAACTGTGAGCAGTGGACCTAGCTCGGGAGCGAGTGCTGCTGCCCGGGAACGGACAACGGGGAGTCCTAGGAGGACCCAGGGAATCTCTACCGTTGGTGCTACCAGGGTGACTGGTAGAGGGTCGCCCAGGAGAGGCGGTCGGTGTTACAACTGTGTGGGATGAGGACACTTTGCAAGGGAGTGCGGTCGCCCCAGGCACGGTGGGAACGTGGCTTTCGCGAGGATAGGAAGCGAAGAAGCCAATAATAACTCAGGTGATATGCCGGTGATGAGGGAGAAGAGGATTCACCCCTTTGTGTGTGAGGGGACGGTGAAGATAAGAGGAGCTGAGCCTGTTCCAGCGAGGATGCTGAGGGACACGGGATCCGACTTCACCATTGTTAGTGAATTCCTATTCCTCGAGGACTACAGAAGTTCCAGTACAGGGGAGGCCCTGATAAGGACGTTGGGGAGACAAGTGAGGATGCCCCTTCATAAGGCGACTCTTAATTCAGACTATGGTTGTCAGACTCTCGTGGTAGGGGTCTGTGCTTTACTGCCCAGGATGGAAGCTCAGGCGATCCTAGGGAATGACTTCTGTGGGGGATGTGTTCTCTCGAATTTGATTAAGGATGAGGAGTGTATAGTGCCCTATCGACAGAGCAGCAGGACGGGCGCCAGCAGCGGCGAAACGGAAATTGCGAGAGTGGCATTTCCGGTATGCGCGGTGACGTCGGGACGAGACGTCAGGGAAGATGATGTGAGCGGATCCAGTCACGCCGAAGAGAACATGCTGGGTGATCTGGGGCTCGATCATTTGTTCTGAGAAGAGGCCAGAAGACAAGCGACAGGTGAGGAAGGGTTGGATAGGAGTGTCCAAGTTACTCTCACCAGTCCTCTAGGTATTGACCGTACCCGTCTAGGTGAGCTGCAAAAGGAAGAGTTTCCCGAGTTGGTACGGGAGGCGGAAGGAGGTCTCGCCGGACCCGAGTCACCGACTCACTTCTTCGTGGAGAAGGGAGTGCTAATGAGGCAGTGGAGACTGGTAAGGGAATAAGTGGGTGATAGTATGCTGAGAGTGAGGCATCAGGTGGTGGCGTCGGCGCGGTACAGAAACGCGGTACTGAAGCTTGCACACTCAGTGGATCCCGCGGGTCACTTGGGAGTAACCAAGACCTTAACCAGGCTTTGGGAACATTTTGATTAGCCGGGCATGGACGCGTATGTAAGACGAATTTGCAAGACGTGTTTACCGTGCCAGAGGGCGGGGAAGAACGTCCCTGCCATCCCGAAAGCGCCTTTGGTTCCAGTTCCTTTTGGTGTTTGATTATTAGGCGTTTGAACGCCTAATAATCGACGTTGTGGGACCCTTGCCTAGGACAAGAAAGGGAAATAATTACTTATTGACCATCATGTGTGCTTCAACGAGATTTCCAGAGGCGATCCCAGTGAGGAAGGTGACATCGAGATGCGTCATGGGACACCTTCAGCGGTTCCTTGCTTGGGTAGGTGAGCCCAAGGAGATCCGTTCCGACTGTGGAAGGGTTTTCCAGGCGAGGTGGTTTAGGCAGGCTATTGCGAGCTGAGGAAGAGCCCAACTACGATCGTCACCTTATAGACCGCAATCGCAGGGAGCGATTGAGAGGTTTCACTCCACTCTGAAGACCATCTTGAGAGTGTATTTTGCAGAACAGGGAGCAGAATGGGATGAGGCTGTATATCCAGCCCTGTTTGCAATCAAAGATGCTATAGTTGAGTCTCTGGGATTCTCTCCATTCCAACTGGTGTTTGGGCACGAAGTAAGGAGCCCGTTATTGATGCTGAAGGAGCAGTTGACGGTGGAGAAGACGTTAGGGACAGTGGAAGAGTATGTGCAGAGATTCCATGAACGATTGGAAACGGCAAAGGAATTGGCTGCTGAACGCCTGAAGACAGTGCAAGAGAAGATGCCGATCTGGTACGACAAGAAGGCTGTCTCAAGGGAGTTCGAGGCAGAAGCCAGAGTGATGATGTTGCTACCTGGGAGAGGTAGAGTCACGGAATCACGCATTGGTGGTCCATACTCGGTTATTCGGCGTGTGGGTCCTGTAAGTTATGAGATCAGCAAGTCGAATCGCCCCCGCAAGACACAGGTATGTCATATCAACCGTTTGAAGCCATACTTCCCAGAGGAGCAAGAGAGTGCGAGAGTGACGGTGTGAAACACAGTCGCAAGAAGGGAAATTGGTTCTGTGTATGGAGATGAGCCAAGTGTTGCCAGCAGCGGAAGGAAAGTGGACCCGTGCCGATGGTACGCGCCTGTCAAATACGGAAAGTTTGATACATCCAGAAGAGAGGCTGCTTCATCTGGATAAAGGGAAAAGGAGAGATCTAGTGACCCTGATAAGAAGGAACAAGTCACTCTTAACAGATGTGCCCCGACGGCACATGAGTGTGGTGTACGAGGTGGATGTGTGCAAAGGAAAGCTAATGAAGCAGATTGCTTATCGGGTGAGTCCTGAGAAGAGGAAGATTATGCGACAGGGGATGGAATATCTGCTAGAGAATGATCTCGCGTAGCCCAGCAACAGTGAGTGGAGCTCGCCCTATGTGCTGGTCAAGAAGAGTGACGGATCATATCGTTTTTGCACCGACTATTGCAAAGTGAATTCCATAACCGTGTCGGATTCTCACCCGATGCCCCAAATAAGTGATTGCATCGACCAAGTGGGAAACGCAAGGTTTGTCACCAAGGTCGATCTGCTGAAAGGATATTATCAAATCCCTTTGTCTCCGAGTGCGAGAAAGATGTCAGCGTTTGCTACTCCAGACGGATTGTACCAGTGCAAAGTGCTTCCGTTTGGTATGAAGAACAGCGGAAATTGTTTTCAGAGGATGATGAACGAAGTGCTAAGACGGATGGAAGGCTGCGCCGTGTACATAGACGATATAGTGGTGTACGCCGATAGCTGGAAACAACACATAAATCGACTGACGGAGTAGTTCCAACGGTTGGAAGAAGCGAACCTCAAGGATCGGTGCTGGGACCAATTCTATTTTTAATATACATTAATGACATGTTTTCAGGAGTAGAATCCTACATGTTGATGTTCGCGGATGACCCAAAGTTGATGACAAGAGTTGTGACAGATGAGGATTGTAGGATCCTCCAAGAGGACTTGAACAGGTAGCAGAGATAGTCAGAGAAATGGCAACTGGAGTTCAATACGAGCAAATGTAAAGTTATGAAAATGGGATAAGGTGATAGGAGACCAAAAGGGACAGTATACATTAAAGGAGAACTGCCTAGCTGTGACGACTCGAGAAAGGGACCAGGGTGTGGACGTAACACCTAACCTAACTCCTGAGGTACATATAAATAGGATATCGACAGCAGTGTACTCTACTCTGGCAAAAGAAAGAACATCATTCAGAAACCTAATTAAGGAGGCATTTAGGGCGCTTTACACTGCCGACGTGAAGTCAGTCTTAGAGTATGTCGCCATCATGGAGTACCCACCAGAAGAAACACATAAGGAAACGGGAAAAGGTTCAGATGTTTGCAACGAGACTCATTCCTGCGTTACGAGGGATGGGGTATGAAGAGCGCCTGAAGGAACTGAGCCTTACGACACTAGAAAAAATAAGGAAGGGGGATATGATATTAATAAATAAAATTCTGAAGGGAATTGACAGAGTAGAAATAGACGAAATGTCCACAGAAAATAGTAATAGAACGAGGGGGGACATGGCTGGAAGCTGGAAACTCAGATGAGTCACAGAGATGTTAGGAAGTTTTCTTTTAGTGTGAGAGTAGTGGAAAAATGGAATGATCTTAAGGAGCATTTTGTGGAAGCAAATTCTATTCATAATTTTAAAACTAGATATGACAGGGAAATAGGACCGGAGTCATTGCTGTAGGAAACCGGCTCGAAAGGCGGGATTCAAGAGTCAATGCTCGATCCTGCAGGCACAAATACGTGAGTACAAATAGATAAGTTCACAAACAAGGCAGTGGAAACAGGAGGCCAGACACCAGATACAGAATATGAGATGAAGTACTTCCTGAAACGCACAGAGAGAAAGATATAGTTAATATCACACCAAAACTGTCTTCTGAAGCCCACATAAAAAGAATTACATCTGCGGCACATGCGTGGCTGGCTAACATCAGAACAACCTTCAGGAACCTGTGTAAGGAATCATTCAGAATCTTGTATACGGCATATGTAAGACTGGAGTATACGGCCCCAGCATAGAGCCTTGTCAAGCACAAGACGAAGGTTGAAAAAGTTAAGTGGTATTCCACTAGACTAGTCCCAAAACTAAGAGGCATTAGTTACGAGGAAAGGCTGCGTAAAATGCACCTCACGACACTGGAAGACAGAAGAGTATGGGAAGACATGATCACTACCTACAAAATTCTGTGAGGAATTGGTAGGGTAGTTAAGGATAAAAAGTTTAAAACGGGTGGTACGCGAACAAGGGGACACAGGTGGAGATCGAGTACCCAAATGAGCCACAGGGACGTTAGAAAGAACTATTTCAGTGTCAGAGTAGTTAACAGGTGGAATGCATTAGACAGTGATGTGGTGGAGGCTGACTCTATACACAGTTTCAAATGTAGATATGATAGAGCCCAGTAGGCTTAGGAATCTGTACACCAGTTGATTGACAGTTAAGAGGCGGGACCAAAGTGCCAGAGTTCAACCCCCGCAAGTACAACAAGGTGTACACACACACACACACCACTCCCGTTGCCAACAACAGGACACGTAGCGTCGCTACCACTCCCGCTGTCAAAAACGGGACTACCACTCCCGCTGTCAACAACGGGACTACCACTCCCGTTGTCGGAGGTAGGCCTAGTCTCATTTTGCACCGCTCTTCATTATCTGGAGGAGGGCGTCTTCGCACCTCTCGATGTTTGCCGCATCATACCCATAGATCTCTGCTCTCCCTTCACACCAATTGAGCGAGATAAATACGTTGAATTGGACCTCAAGATCTTAGATTCTTTTTCCTTTAAGGCCAATAATTGCACCCTAAAACTTTCTGGGGCAGGTTATCCACGACCTAATCGTTTGGTTTTAGCCTTTGTTTGTCCTTGTTGTTGTTGTTGACTTGGGTGTTGATGTTGTTGTTGTTGTTGTTGACTTGGGTGTTGATGTTGTTGTTGTTGTTGACTTGGGTGTTGATGTTGTTGTTGTTGTTGACTTGGGTATTGATGTTGTTGTTGTTGACTTGAGTGTTGATGTTGTTGTTGTTGATGTTTTTGTTGCTGATGTTGTTGTTGTTGCTCCTGTTGATGTTGTTGTTGTGGGTGTTGTTGTTGTTGTTGTTGTTGTTTTGGGTGTTGTACCGGTCTGTTTTTGGGTTTACACGGTATGTGAGGGTGTGTGATCAGGCTTTGTGGGAGAGAGATTTAGCTCCGTGGAAGTAGTACTCCCTACTAGAGTGGGCGTAGAGTGTACGCCTGACACACTGTTAAGGCAGAGATAGAGAAGGACAGAGACGAAAATCACTGCTATTTTCCAGCTGAACCATCCTTCGGGAGGCTGGGTCTTGGGCTCCTCTCCCACCAGCAGCAGGAAGGCCTTGAGTCCCTCCACCTGCATGCGTGTGTGTTGTTGCCGCCGGTGTGTGCCCACTAGAGGCAGGTGGTCCAGGAGGGAGTCTAGCCGTTGATCCTGTAGGAGTGAGGGGTCACAAGTGGGCAGAGGTGGAAGCAGGTTGAGATCGACAGCCACCTGCCGCGCCTGGCCTCCTACTCCAGTGTTGTCCTCTTGGTAGTCCTTCACCTACTGCCGCAGCTGGAGCAGTTGGTTCCTGCTCTAAGATTCCCCCGCCATTTGCCACTGGGCATATCTTCCCATCATCCCCACCACTAACACCACAACAATAATAATCTTACTCATCTTTCCTCTGGAAATATCTATTGGGCAGAGGAAACTATCAGGAAAAGCACCAAGCAACACGACTAGGGTCTATAAAAGATGGTTAAATCTGTGTAAAGAATCATGGGGTTAGATGACTATCAGAGATGGAGGAAATTTAGTTAGCTTGGATGTGTTGAGGTTTGGCCTGGGAGGCTGGACCCGTCCAGGATCACAACCAAAAAGGCAGGGTCCAACAGCTGGATAATGTCACACCAATACTTCATTGTATTGAAGTTCAATAGTTCATTGTTGTAGTAATCGTTGTTGTAACGTTCATTGTTGTAATGCTCGTTGTTGTAGTGTTCATTGTTGTAGTGTTTGTTGTTAGAGTGTTCGTTGTTGTAGTGTTCGTTGTTGAAGTGTTCGTTGTTGTTTTGTTCGTTGTTGTAGTGTTCAATGTTGTATTGTTCGTTGTTGTAGTGTTAATTATTGTAGTGTTCGTTGTTGTGGTGTGCGTTGTGTTAATGGTCGTTTTTGTGATTTTCGTTGTTGTAATGTTCGTTGTTGAGGTGTCCGTTGTTGTAAAGTTCGTTGTTGTGGAGTTCGTTGTTATGGTGTTCGTTGTTGTATTGTTCGTTGTTGTGGTGTTCGTTGTTGTAAAGTTCATTGTTGTGGTGTTTGTTGTTAAGGGTTTCGTAGTTGTAGTGTTCGTTGTTGTAGTGTTCGTTGTTGTAGTGTTCGTTGTTCTGATTTTCGTTGTTGTAGTGTTCATTATTGTGGTGTTCGTTGTTGAGATGTTCGTTGTTGTGATGTTCGTTGTTGTGATGTTCGTTGCTGTGGTGTTCGTTGTTGTAGTGTTCGTTGTTGAGATGTTCGTTGTTGTGGTGCTCGTTGTTGTATTGTTCATTGTTGTAGTGTTCGTAGTTGAGATGTTCGTTGTTGAGACGTTCGTTGTTGAGATGTTCGTTGTTGAGATGTTCGATGCTGTGGCCTTCGTTGTTGTGATGTTCGTTGTTGTGGTGTTCGTTGTTGTAGTGTTCGTTGTTGAGAGGTTCGTTGTTGAGATGTTCGTTGTTGAGATGTTCGTTGTTGTAAAGTTCGTTGTTGTGGTGTTTGTTGTTGAGATATTCGTAGTTGTAGTGTTCGTTGTTGAGATGTTCGTTGTTGTAAAGTTCGTTGTTGTGGTGTTTGTTGTTGAGATATTCGTAGTTGTAGTGTTCGTTGTTGAGATGTTCGTTGTTGTGGTGTTCGTTGTTGTGATGTTCGTTGTTGTGGTGTTCGTTGTTGTAGTGTTCGTTGTTGAGAGGTTCGTTGTTGAGATGTTCGTTGTTGAGATGTTCGTTGTTGTAAAGTTCGTTGTTGTGGTGTTTGTTGTTAAGATGTTCGTAGTTGTAGTGTTTGTTGTTGTAGTGTTCGTTGTTGAAGTGTTCGTTGTTCTGATTTTCGTTGTTGTAGTGTTCATTATTGTGGTGTTCGTTGTTCTAGTGTTTGTTGTTGTAGTGTTCGTTGTTGAGATGTTCGTTGTTGAGATGTTCATTGTTGTAGTGTTCGTTGTTTTAGTGTTCGTTGTTGTAATGTTCGTTGTTGTGGTGTTCGTTGTGGTAGTGTACGTTGTTGTAGTGATCGTTGTTGTAGTGTTCGTTGTTTTGGTGTTTGTTGTTGTAGTGTTCGTTGTTGTGGTGTTTGTTGTTGTAGTGTTCGTTGTTGTAGTGTATGTTGTTGTAGAGTTCACTACGTACACTACGTTTTTGTACTGTTCACTACGTACACTACGTTGTTGTAGTGTTCGTTGTTGTAGTGTTCGTTGTTGTAAAGTTCGTTGTTGTAGTGTTCGTAGTTGTAATGTTCGTTGTTTTAGTGTTCGTTCTTGTAGTGTTCATTGTTGTAATGTTCGTTGTTGTAGTGTTCATTGTTGTAATGTTAGTTATTGTAGTGTTCGTTGTTGTAATGTTCGTTGTTATAGTGTTCGTTGTTGTAGTGTTCATTGTTGTAATGTTCGTTGTTGTAGTGTTCGTTGTTGTAGTGTTCGTTGTTGTAGTGTTCATTGTTGTAATGTTCGTTGTTGTAGTGTTCGTTGTTGTAGTGTTCGTTTTTGTAGTGTTCGTTGTTGTGGTGTTCATTGTTGTGGTGTTCGTTGGTGTGGTGTTCGTTGTTGTGTTCGTTGTTGTGCTGTTCGTTGTTGAGATGTTCGTTGTTGTGGTGTTCGTTGTTTTAGTGTTTCTTTTTGTGGTGTTCGTTATTGAAGTGTTCTTTGTTGTAGTGTTCGTCGATGTAGTGTTCGTTGTTGTAGTGTTCGTTTTTGTTGTGTTCGTTGTTGTATTGCTCGTTGTTGAGATGTTCGTGGTTGTGGTGTTCGTTGTTGTGGTGTTAGTTGTTGTGGTGTTCGTTGTTGTGGTGTTTGTTGTTGTAGTGTTCGTTGTTGTAGTGTTCGTTGTTGAAGTGTTCGTTGTTGTAGTGTTAATTTTTGAAGTGTTCGTTGTTGTGGTGTTCGTTGTTGTAGTGTTCGTTGTTATACTATACGTTGTTGAGATGTTCGTTGTTGAGATGTTCGTTGTTGTGATGTTCTTTCTTGTGGTGTTCTTTGTTGTAGTGTTCGATGTTAAGATGTTCGTTGTTGTGGTGCTCGTTGTTGTAGTGTTCATTGTTGTAGTGTTCGTAGTTGAGATGTTCGTTGTTGAAACGTTCGTTGTTAAAATGTTCGTTGTTGAGATGTTCGTTGTTGTGGTGTTCGTTGTTGTGATGTTCGTTGTTCTAGTGTTCGTTGTTGTAGTGTTCGTTGTTGAGAGGTTCGTTTTTGAGATGTTCGTTGATGAGATGTTCGTTGTTATAAAGTTCGTTGTTGTAGTGTTCGTTGTTGAAGTGTTCGTTGTTCTGATTTTCGTTGTTGTAGTGTTCATTATTGTGGTGTTCGTTGTTGTGGTGTTCGTTGTTCTAGTGCTCGTTGTTGTAGTGTTCATTATTGTGGTGTTCTTTGTTCTAGTGTTCGTTGTTGTAGTGTTCGTTGTTGAGATGTTCGTTGTTGAGATGTTCGTTGTTGTGATGGTCGTTGTTGTGATGTTCGTTGTTGTAGTGTTCGTTGTTGAGATGTTCGTTGTTGAGATGTTCGTTGTTGTAAAGTTCGTTGTTGTGGTGTTCGTTGTTGTAGTGTTCATTGTTGTAATGTTCTTTGTCGTAGTGTTCGTTCTTGCAGTGTTCATTGTTGTAATGTTCGTTGTTGTAGTGTTCATTGTTGTAATGTTCGTTGCTGTAGTGTTCGTTCTTGAAGTGTTCATTGTTGTAATGTTCATTGTAGTAGTGTTCATTGTTGTAATGTTAGTTGTTGTAGTGTTCGTTGTTGTAATGTTCGTTGTTGTAGTGTATGTTGTTGTAGTGTTCACTACGTACACTACGTTATTGTAGTGTTCATTGTTGTAATGTTCGTTGTGGTAGTGTTTGTTGTTGTAGTGTTCGTTGTTGTAGTGTTCGTTGTTGTACTTTTCGTTGTTGAGATGTTCGTTGTTGAGATGTTCGTTGTTGTGATGTTTGTTGTTGTGGTGTTCGTTGTTGTATTGTTCGTTGTTGTAATGTTCGTTGTTGTTGTGTTCGTTGTTGTAGTGTTCATTGTTGTAATGTTCGTTGTTGTAGTGTTTGTTGTTGTAGTGTTCGTTGTTGTAGTGTTCGTTGTTGTACTGTTCGTTGTTGAGATGTTCGTTGTTGAGATGTTCGTTGTTGTGATGTTCGTTGTTGTGGTGTTCGTTGTTGTAGTGTTCGTTGTTGAAATGTTCGTTATTGTGGTGTTCGTTGTTGTGGTGTTTGTTGTTGTTGTGTTCGTTGTTGAGTTGTTTGTCGTTGAGATGTTCGTTGTTGCGGTGTTCATTGTTGTAGTGTTCGTTTTTGTGATGTTCGTTGTTGTAGTGTTCGTTGTTATAGTGTTCGTTTATATGGTGTTCGTTGTCGTAGTGTTCGTTGTTGTAGTGTTCATTGTTGTAGTGTTCGTCGTTGTCGTGTTCGTTTTTGTTGTGTTCGTTGTTGTAGTGTTCGGTGTTGTGATGTTCGTTGCTGAGATGTTCGTTGTTGTGGTTTTCGTTGTTGTAGTGTTCGTTGTTGAAATGTTCGTTGTTGTGGTGTTCGTTATTGTGGTGTTTGTTGTTGTAGTGTTCGTTGTTGAGATGTTCGTTGATGAGATGTTCGTTGTTGTGGTGTTCGTTGTTGTAGTGTTCGTTGTTGTGATGTTCGTTGTTGCAGTGTTCCTTGTTGTAGTATTCGTCGTTGTAGTGTTCGTTGTTTTAGTGTTCGCTTATGTAGAATGGAAGAATGGAAGTATCTGCAAAGGGCTTATTGGCCCATATTTCTTGATGCTTCTATATTAGTGCGGAGTCTTGAAGTGGGTAGAATATAGTTGTGCATTAATTGGCTGTTGATTGCTAGTGTTGACTTCTTAATGTGTAGTGCCTCGCAGATATCAAGCCGCCTGCTATCGCTGTATCAATCGATGATTTCTGTGTTTTTTGTTAAGACTTCTCTGGTGATGGTCTGGTTGTGGGAAGAGATTATTGCTTCCTAAATGGAGCCCTGTTGCTTATGTATCGTTAATCGCCTGGAAAGAGATGTTGTTGTCTTGCCTATATACTGAGTTCTTTGAGGCTTACAGTCCCCAAGTGGGCATTTGAAGGCATAGACGACATTGGTCTCTTTTAGAGCGTTCTGCTTTGTGTCTGGAGAGTTACTCATGAGTAGGTTGGCCGTTTTCTTGGTTTTATAGTAAATCGTCAGTTGTATCTTCTGATTTTTGTCTGTAGGGATAACTTTTCTATTAACAATATCTTTCAGAACCCTTTCCTCCGTTTTATGAGCTGTGGAAAAGAAGTTCCTGTATAGGAACTTATATTCGAAAGTACTTAAGGAAATTCCTGTTTCAATTTTCCTCCGTGGTCTCTCTCTCTCTCTCTCTCTCTCTCTCTCTCTCTCTCTCTCTCTCTCTCTCTCTCTCTCTCTCTCTCTCTCTCTCTCTTCTCTCTCTCTCTCTCTCTCTCTCTCTCTCTTCTCTCTCTCTCTCTCTCTCTCTGTATATATATATATATATATATATATATATATATATATATATACAGAGAGAGTATATATATATATATATATACTCTCTGTATATATATATGCATATATATATATATATGTTGTACCTAGTAGCCAGAATGCACGTCTCAGCCTACTATGCAAGGCCCAATTTGCCTAATAAGCCAAGTTTTCACGAATTAATTGTTTTTCGACTACCTAACCTAACCTAACCTAACGTTTTCGGCTACCTAACCTAACCTATAGAGATTGGTTAGGTTAGGTTAGGTAGGGTTGGTTAGGTTCGGTCATATATCTACGTTAATTTTAACTCCAATAAAAAAAATTGACGTCACACATAATGAAATGGGTAGCTTTATCATTTCATAAGAAAAAATTAGAGAAAATATATTAATTCAGGAAAACTTGGCTTATTAGGCAAATCGGGCCTTGCATATTAGGCTGAGAAGTGCGTTCTGGCTACTAGGTACGACATATATATATATATATATATATATATATATATATATATATATATATATATATATATATATATATATATATATATATATATATATATATATATATATATATATTGTGGGACATTTGGGGCTTGACTCTAATTATTTAAATATTGATATAGTAAATTCAATTACGAAGGACCACCCACTTTTATAGTAAAAGAGGGAAACTGAGAAAATATGATCATTAGAAAATTCTAGATGAACCAGTAACTATGGATAAAATACTAGAGAATATGATCATAGAAATAATTAATGGGCTGTATAATTAAATGAATCAAAGCCTCAAACACCTACATTGGGGGGGTATTACTGGAACTCAGTACGTCCAGGAACTAGTGTGGTTCATTCACCAGTCCAATATATAATAATCTAATCCTATGAATATTTATGAAATCATCATCGTTATCATTAATGGGAACATAGATTATGAACATAAATAATAATAATATTCATAATAAACACATGTTAATCCAATGAACAGGGTTTTGCATGTAAAAGAGTACAGATAATAAATTCGAGGAATACAAAAGGAATCTTAGCTTAATGACGGTTCCTTAGAAGTTAGACACGAAGCAACCTCTGATTCTCCTGGACTCGTCATGGAACACTGGGAGTTGATTAACATGGGAAATGGCAGCTCGGAGAATTCTTCACACACGCTGCAAAAACAATTGTTTCCAGTAGCAACAAATTAAACTACTGGATTTCTATGCTCAATAAATTAATATTAATGGTAAGAGAAAGATAATGACCTGTGATTTTTTGTTGTTATACGTCGTCACGACAAGCTACCCAGCTACAAACCTACACCCTATCAGATGCATCAAATAAGGATAAGGATACTTAGCTAATATGGGCACTGTGTAAGTTTAGGCTTGCTGAAATTCGCGTCCCAGGCTCTGGTCTAGCCTATCCTGGATACTGACGCGCTTCACTGGCCGGTCACGTGGAGTCACAAAGAACCAAGTTTAACAGGTTCCGTGAATGACACTGACACCAGGTGAAGGTATTGTCTGCAAGGTTCTTCACGCCTCACAGTGGTGACTTTCTTCTGGAGAATTGATAGCGTTTACCCTGATGGCTGGGTAATGGCGTCTCCTCGTGAGCACCACGTGAACAGGTCCGCTCGTGAGCGCTTCAACACGTGGACTGGCGTCTCTACCGCCCCGCTCCGCGTCCCGCGTTTATTAACCAAATTATTTATTATGGATATTATCATTTCTCGCGGTTGTGCTTGAAATGCTCGGGTTAGGACGGGTTTATTATTTGGAAGAGTTAAATATTATTATTTGCCAGTTCTATGATAGTAAACGTACAATGGAGAAGAATTAATGTCTCTCCAGGGCATTCACGCGTGACGTTAATTTTTATTACTAGATAACCGCTATAACTATAAACGCTTTATTTGGCTTTAGTTGGAGATCAGTTTATCTGTAATTAATTATCACACAGAACGCCGTTGTTTATAGAGAATCGAATTCAATTCTCAGGCACATTGGATATAAATGTGTTTATTACAATGAAATCTGACGCAATACTGGCGTTGGGTGACGTAAGAATTCTAGCCTTATTGTACAGATGTAATTATTAGTACATGCTAACTCTACGTTGGGTTAATTTCATTCACTACAATGATTAGTAGAATTAGTAATAATTAATGAGAATACAACAGTGTTGTATTTAGTGTTGGAAATTTCCAACATATATATATATATATATATATATATATATATATATATATATATATATATATATATATATATATATATATATATATATATATATATATATATATATATATATATATATATATATATATATATATATATATATGTTTCATTGAATATGACCGCATATTCTGTATTTATTATTTTCTGGTTTAGGGCTTCTATCCCTCTAACTATTTTCTTAGCATCAGGGCTTAATTGAAATAGGAGTTCTCCAAAACTCATTTTCGTACTTTTAAGGTGAAGAAAAGAAGTGATTTACTATAGAGTGTATTACACTTATTTATATAATTTGCACGACGTTTCGAACCTCCATGGTTCATTCTCAAGTGAACAGATCTTACAATACTAGTTGATTTTATACCCGCATTAGGTCAGGTGATAATACAATTAAGGTGAAAACATGGGGGGATACATAAGGGATAAACATAGGGGCTGCAGAAGGCTTATTGGCCCATACGAGGCATCTCCTATCTAAACACAAAGATTAATCCAGTGTAATTGGCCTGTTATGTTGGACATTGTCTTCTGTGTTGGCATCGATATGTTCTTGTCTTGTCCTTACTCTCATGGTGGGTAGAGTAAATAGTTCCGTGATTTGGGTGTTCATGGTAGGTCGCTCTATTCTTATGTGAATTGCCTCTTGAGGCAATTCATGGAGGTTCGAAACGTCGTGCAAATTATATAAATAAGTGTAATACACTCTATAGTAAATCACTTCTTTTCTTCACCTTAAAAGTACGAAAATGAGTTTTGGAGAACTCCTATTTCAATTAAGCCCTGATGCTAAGAAAATAGTTAGAGGGATAGAAGCCCTAAACCAGAAAATAATAAATACAGAATATGCGGTCATATTCAATGAAACATGTTTGAAAGAAAACCTGCTGCCAGTATACACCAATATATATATATATATATATATATATATATATATATATATATCTCGCCTTGCTGCCCCAATACACACCAGATATTTGTGTATTTGCGGCGAGGTGGTGGTTGACAGGTATGGCCACCATGGCCTACTCTGCCAAAGCACAGGGGGATGGCACTCAAGGCACAGTGAAGTTAACGACATCATCAAGAGGAGCCTCACCACAGCTGGATGCCCAGCGGAAAGAGAGCCCCGTTATCTAACGCCCCGTAACTCTGATGCTCTTATTGGTCGCCCGGATGGTATCACAGTGAACCCCTGGAAGAATGGCAAGCAGTTGGTATGATAAACACGTGTTTATCAACCCTGGCTAACACCTACATTAACCTCAGTGTTGCACAGCCACGTGGTGCTGCCACCCACAGGGAAGCAGCCAAATCCCGTAAGTATAGAGAACTGGATCACCACTGCAATTTTGTCCCCATTGCTTCTGAGACACTCGGCGCCTGGGGTAAAAGTACAACCAGTTTTTTTAAAGAACTGGGTTCTAGGCTCATTGAAACAACAAGGGACCCTAGAGCTGCCAGCTTTCTTTTCCAGCGCCTCAGCGTGGCGATACAGAGGGGAAATGCGCACTGCATTTCTTCCTGGGTTCCTGCCCGCCATCTGAGGAGCTGGAGGAACTCGACAACCTATGATAACCATCTTTGTAAACTATATGTAACTCCTTTTTTGTAACAAAGTTCAAATAAAGCAAATATATATGTGTACATACAAAAGAATGGGGGTGGTAGGAGAAGATAATATTAGTGTTCAGTGAGAAACCACAAGGTCTCCTCTGAATACTTTTTATTTTCTTCTCCGAGGCTATGGGTCCCCACATTGGCACCAGAGGTGGTACCCTCACAAATTTAAAATATATATATATATATATATATATATATATATATATATATATATATATATATATATATATATATATATATATATATATATATATATATATATATATATATATATATATATATATATATATATATATATTAGTATATTTTGGTAGCAGTCTTTCCTGTAGACATATATTATTAAATATGACCGAAAAAGTAAGATTAATAATTCTAACACGAATTTTCTCAATCTTTCGTACATTACGCTTCACTGTTGGAGGCAAATCAAAAATCACTTCTCCAAAATTCATTTTTATTTCTAGTCTGACGCGACACGGGCGCGTTTCGTAAAACTTATTACATTTTCAAAGACTTCACAAATACACAACTGATTAGAACGTATCTCTGATTTTATATCTACATTTGAGTGAGGTGGGAAGGGTGATGTGGCATTAACACAAGACAGAACAAGAGGGGATATTAATAGGGTATTAAAAGTATCAACACAAGACAGAACAGAAACAATGGGTATTGAATAGAAGTGTTTGTAGAAAGCCTATTGGTCCATATTTCTTGATGCTTCTATATTGGAGCGGAGTCTTGAGGTGGGTAGAATATAGTTGTGCAATAATTGGCTGTTGATTGCTGGTGTTGACTTCTTGATGTGTAGTGCCTCGCAAACGTCAAGCCGCCTGCTATCGCTGTATCTATCGATGATTTCTGTGTTGTTTACTAGGATTTCTCTGGCGATGGTTTGGTTATGGGAAGAGATTATATGTTCCTTAATGGAGCCCTGTTGCTTATGCATCGTTAAACGCCTAGAAAGAGATGTTGTTGTCTTGCCTATATACTGGGTTTTTTGGAGCTTACAGTCCCCAAGTGGGCATTTGAAGGCATAGACGACATTAGTCTCTTTTAAAGCGTTCTGTTTTGTGTCTGGAGAGTTTCTCATGAGTAGGCTGGCCGTTTTTCTGGTTTTATAGTAAATCATCAGTTGTATCCTCTGATTTTTGTCTGTAGGGATAACGTTTCTATTAACAATATCTTTCAGGACCCTTTCCTCCGTTTTATGAGCTGTGGAAAAGAAGTTCCTGTAAAATAGTCTAATAGGGGGTATAGGTGTTGTGTTAGTTGTCTCTTCAGAGGTTGCATGGCTTTTCACTTTCCTTCTTATGATGTCTTCGATGAAACCATTGGAGAAGCCGTTATTGACTAAGGTGTATTTGTGAAGTCTTTGAAAATGTAATAAGTTTTACGAAACGCGCCCGTGTCGCGTCAGACTAGAAATAAAAATGAATTTTGGAGAAGTGATTTTTGATTTGCCTCCAACAGTGAAGCGTAATGTACGAAAGATTGAGAAAATTCGTGTTAGAATTATTAATCTTACTTTTTCGGTCATATTTAATAATATATATATATATATATATATATATATATATATATATATATATATATATATATATATATATATATATATATATATATATATATATATATATATATATATATATATATATATATATATATATATATATATATATATATATATATATATATATATATATATATATATATATATATATATATATATATATATATATATATATATATATATATATATATATATATATATATATATATATATATATATATATATATATATATATATATATATATATATATATATATATATATATATATATATATATATATATATATATATATATATATATATATATATATATATATATATATATATATATATATATATATATATATATATGGAAAAGAGCGGAGGGTTCCACACTGCAGTCTACACTAAGGAAACGAACATAGGAATACCTGGTTGATACCTGGTTGATGGGGTTCTGGGAGTTCTTCTACTCCCCAAGCCCGGCCCGAGGCCAGGCTCGACTTGTGAGAGTTTGGTCCACCAGGCTGTTGCTTGGAGCGGCCCGCAGGCCCACATACCCACCACAGCCCGGTTGGTCCGGCACTCCTTGGAGGAATAAATCTAGTTTCCTCTTGAAAATGTCCACTGTTGTTCCGGCAATATTTCTTATGCTTGCTGGGAGGCCGTTGAACAACCGCGGACCTCTGATGTTTATACAGTGTTCTCTGATTGTGCCTATGGCACCTCTGCTCTTCATTGGTTCTATTCTACATTTTCTTCCATGTCGTTCACTCCAGTACGTTGTTATTTTACTGTGTAGATTTGGTACTTGACCCTCCAGTATCTTCCAGGTGTATATTATTTGATATCTCTCTCGTCTTCTTTCTAGTGAGTACATTTGGAGGGCTTTGAGACGATCCCAATAATTTAGGTGCTTTATTGCGTCTATGCGTGCCGTATATGTTCTCTGTGCCTAAATGCCAACAGCGACTGCCCAGACAGGTACAAGAGGTGTGTTGTTAACGCTTATGTCGACCGTGCTCTCAGCCACACCTCAGAATTGAAGCAAGTCGACGAAGAACTCTGTAGGGTAAGGCAGGTCCTAGTCAACAACGGCTTCTCCAATGGTTCGTTGAAGACATCATAAGAAGCAAAGTGAAACGCCATGCAACCTCTGAAGAGATTGGGCGGGCAGGCCTAGCTGTGACTGGGGTCACATCCACTGAGAATCTTGGAAGGACGACACCGTGCCTAGGACACGGAGCAACGCCCTGTGGGAGAGGCGAGTGTGGGGGAAAATAGTGATTAGCTCAGCGCCCATCGATGAACCAGGATTGGCGCAGCTGAATCTCAGGGATTGGAACGGCGACGACGCGAAGGCTTCACGACACCTGAGGACCTGTGGAACGTCCTGGTTCGTCAAGGATCGACCCAAGGAAGTGTGGGAACCTCACACCATCGAGGGACAGGCGTCGTGAGCCAGGAGTGTAAGGTAGATCATTTTCCCTCCCATTACCCCTTGTATGAGTAGGCTAGTTAGGCCACAATATTTACTTGTGTATGTGGCAGCAAGACTTTATTACTTTAATAGTAGAATAGGCTGCAAAGCAGCTTGTGTCCAGGACTGTCAGAGAGGACAGTGTGTATGGATGGCAGGACAGTGAAGAAGAGGTGCCGACGTGGTGAAGAGGCCCTCCTGTGAGAGTGTGAGACTCCTGTCTTCCTGCCCAGTTGAAGGAGTGTTGGAGGTCGTGGAAGAAGAGGCTGACGATCTCCAGACTCATTATCCATATTCCATATTCATGTATTACTTGTGATTGTGTGCGTGTGTTCATGTAATTTGCATCAGTAAATCCACACATTTTATTACTGTGTTTGAGTGTGCCTCTATTTATGATATTTCTCTATGAGCATACATTTCTGGCTACAAACAATATATAATACACCCACTGAACTGCATTGCTGGGGTGCAGATATAATAACCCAGCTGGCGACCTTGCTAAGAGGAAGATAGAGAAGACAGGCGGGAAAGGAGTTCCTGCAACCTTTTTTTGTCTGGCAGGCAAGGCTCAGGGAGGTTATGGTTATAAGGTAAGCCTGAGTCTTCCTTCACTCCCCCACGGGTCTAGGCCGGAACTGTTAACAGCAGTTTCCCCGTGTTTGACTGAAGGGCTTCCAGGGTGAATCAGTGGCACCCCCTTTTGTGGTGGAAGCAAAGACCTGCGGAGGTGGGCATTGTTGGTCCTATCTTGTGTGACCAAGGAGACTCCGGTGAATCCCGGGAGTCGGAGGGGCCGAGTATTTGGGCCTTTTGAGCCCCTAGCAGTTAAGTGTTAGCAGAGCCCCGGACTGCCCACCCCCCACGTGACAAGAGAACTGGCGACCTTGCCAGGATTCGAACCCCGGTAGCCAAGAACTGGGAACTTCGCCAGGAAGCGCGGGTCAAGCTACAGTGTGGCCCAAATTTCAGGACAAGTGTTGCCAGGGTACTAATACAGTGTGGCCAGTGAATTCAGTAGTACTGTTACTCAACCGGCTAAGGGACTGAATCGGTGAAATTAGTGCCTACTAACTTGTCTGTGCTGTCGTGTATGCTTGATGATATAGAGATGGAGGAAGACAAAGTAAAGAAATTTATTGACACAAGGGACGAGAGAATTTTGGAAGAGTGTACCAAGGCCCAGCTCCAACAAGTGGCAAACCACTTTGGGATCAGGTTGAGGACGACTAAGGTAGCGGGGCGAAGGATAGAGATCATGGCACAGCTCACAGCTCGAGAGGAAGCGACGGGAGAGGAGCCATCTCAAGAGGAGCCGTCCCGAGGAGAGCCGTCGCAAGTTGAACCGTCCCGACTAGGGCCTCCCCAAGCGCCTACCAGTGTGGAGAGAATTCACAGTGAACATGGGAGCAGTGGGAGGTCCGGCTGTAGTAAGAGGAGCCTGCAACTGGAAATAATGAAGATGCAACTGGAAGCCCAGCTGCGACGAGAGGAGAGAGAAGCGCAAATGCAGCGAGAGGAGAGAGAAGCGCAAATGCAGCGAGAGGAGAGAGAAGCGCAAATGCAGCGAGAGGAGCGAGAAGCTCGGCTGCAGCGAGAAGAAGGAGAGAGACAACTGCGACTGGAGGAGATAAAGGCAAAGAAAGAAGTCGAATTGCGTCGCGTTGAACGTGGTCTGCCCTCACTACCTGCACGGCGGGATGACCTCAAGGTAAGGGAACGTGACTTACCTACGTTCGAACCACAAGAAGCTGAGGCGTTCTTCGAACACTTTGAACGGATAGCAACTCTGAAGGAGTGGCCGGAAGATGATTGGGCTGCTCTGGTCCAGGGCAGGTTGACTGGTGAGGCCCGGGAAGCCTATAACATGCTGGACCTAGAGGAGTGTACTAGTTATGACGCAATTAAGAATGCGGTTCTCCACTCATTCCGGCTGACTCCGGAGATGTACCGGAAGCGGTTCAGAGAGTGTACAAGAGCGTCGGGAAAGACTTACGCCGAGACCGCCAGGGATATGGAACGGAAATTCCTACGATGGTTGAAGGCGGAGGAAGCGGAGTCGGTGGATGATATCAAACGACTGATAGTGATGGAGAAGTTTATGTCAGTGCTCCATCCTGAGTTGCAAGTAAGGTTGAGAGAAGCAGGTATTAAGGACCTGAAGGCTGCAGCGGATCGAGCCGACATGCTGGAGGAGGCGCTACATATCAGGAGGGAGGGGCCGCCCAGACACTCGCCTTACTCCAGGTCGGGAGGGAACTTTAGGAGTTCAAGAGGAGCGAGGACGAGTGGGGACTCTCCCATGAGTAGTGTGCCCGATGAAGTGACGCGGTTCAAGAGCTCAAGAGACGCGGGGAGGAAGCCCCAAGCTGTGAGCAGTGGACCTAACTCGGGAGCGAGTACTGCAGTCCCGGATACGACGACAGGGAGTCCAAGGAGGACCCAGGGGACGTCTGCAAGTGGTACCGCCAGAGTGACTGGCGAGTGGCCGCCCAGGGGAGGCAGCCGATGCTACAACTGTGGCGTGAGAGGACATTATGCCCGCGAGTGTGAGGAGCACCAAAGGAATGTAGGATTAATGTTGGAAGAGGAGAGAGTGTTTGTTCACACCCCATATTATAGTGGACCCAACGTGAATGGTTGGGAAATGAAGTTGGGTGAACATCCCTTCGTTTTCGGGGCCAACGTGAAGTTTGGAAAGTCAGACCCAGTGGAGGTTGCCGTGCTTCGAGATACGGGTGCTGACATAAGTATGGTGACCAGGAGTATTCTCCCCAAGGAATTTAATGATTCACCTGTGGGAGTGGTGAGGATACGTAGTGTGGGGGAGGAATACAGGTTGCCACTTCACGAAGTACAGCTGATTGCCGACTGCGGAGTCGAGAAAGCTATAGTAGCTGTAGCCCCTAAATTACCCCTAGAGCATGTACAGATGGTGCTGGGAAATGACCTCGGAGGAGGTAGGATACAACCCGATTGGGCCAGGAGTGCCTATGTTGCAAGCAGCGGTACAACCCTGCCAGGTGAGGTATCGGTCGTTCCAGATGGTGGTGAGGAAGCCGACTTCGCCAGGGAAAACGTCGCCAGAGACGACGACAACGAGGGTGAGAATGCAGAGAGGTCGTCGGAGGTTGTGGAAAACCCCGACGGGGACCTCCGACTAAGCCTGATGATGCGTGTGGAGGAGTGGTGAGGAGCAGCTGTACAAACGCCTGGGGCGGTGAAGAGGCTGCAGACCGCACTCCCTCCATACAGAAACGTGAATAAAGTAAGCTCAGTGGATGAGCGAACGGCAGTGAGGGGCAGAGTGGCAGGAGCCACGACGCAAGGCACCCTATGCCGGCCAGATGAATAGTGGTAGGTGCAAGAGGAACCACCGTATTGAGGTGAGCCACAGGGAGGTGGATGAGCCCAACCACGAACCGAAGAAGACGTCTGCAGGGAAGAGAATCTCCTGGAGGAGTGAAGATGTTCGTCGGGAACGAAGGAGCGAATGGTATAGGAAAGGAAATACGAAGAAAGCAGGGAATAGGTACACCCAGGGTAGGCGGCAGCCTAACCAGAGGGGCATTGGGCCATCGCAAAAGCCTAGTGTGGAAGAGAGGAAGCTGCTGGATGGAGTACAGGTTACAAGTGCCACTGTGAGGAGACAGCGCACCTACGGGAGAAGAGGAACCGAGAAGAGAGAAGATTGGCGAAGAGGAGATCATGAGAGGAAACATGGAGTACCTGTAGGACGCAGTGGAAATGCAAGACTATCTCGGAGTGCACGACGCGGTGGAGGCGCCGCATGCACTGAATCTTACAGTGGTAACGAGCCGTGGGAGTACACTCGTAGCCACGGAGAGAGGATTTCTTGTAGGTGTTCAGGGAACACCCATCACACCCGGTCCTATGCGAGGTGGAGATATAATGAGGCAAGTGACTGGCAAGGTGGTACGAGCCACGTCACCAACTGGAGGAGTGACACTTCAGGAACGGAGGGAGCAAGAGTATAGATTGCCCTCTTGAGTGCTGCTCTTCCGATATGACTCTTATTTTATGGGGAGGGGTATGTTACGGTGCCCTCTCCTATTTCTTTCGTTTGCCGGCTTAAAGAGTCATATCAGCTCTCCCTACTGATTCTCTGAGGTTCAGGGAGTCTAATGATATATGTGGCGCCCAGACCGGCTGCCCGTTAAGGGAAGGAAGTTATATTATAAGTTGTAAATAAAGGAAAATTGGCGCCCTGTTATAAAATGAAACAGTATCCCCTACCGCAGATATGACCTTTTGGAAGGGACATTAGTCGATCGCGGATTGGCCGACGTAGGTCGCGGGCGACAAATCAGGGCCCGCCATGACGTCACCGAATGCCCCGGGCGGCGCCAACGTCAGAGTGGCTCTGACCTTGGAAGCAACAGGACGCGCCTCGGTCTGCTCTCAAGGATTGGAGGCTCTGCAAGCCTTGTTCAGTGGATTGAGCTGGCCATCGTAGCCCATCATAGTTATTGGAGACCCTGCGCTTCTGGGAAGCAAAAGAGGAACCAAGTTCAGTGAGCAGAGAAGTGCCAAACTTGGAAAATAGTCGGCGACGACGCTGGGCGGCGCCGCTGGTTGGACGTTGAGGTCTGGAAGGTGGGCGGGCAGGCCTAGCTGTGACTGGGGTCACATCCACTGAGAATCTTGGAAGGACGACACCGTGCCTAGGACACGGAGCAACGCCCTGTGGGAGAGGCGAGTGTGGGGGAAAATAGTGATTAGCTCAGCGCCCATCGATGAACCAGGATTGGAACGGCGACGACGCGAAGGCTTCACGACACCTGAGGACCTGTGGAACGTCCTGGATCGTCAAGGATCGACCCAAGGAAGCGTGGGAACCTCACACCTATCGAGGGACAGGCGTCGTGAGCCAGGAGTGTAAGGTAGATCATTTTCCCTCCCATTACCCCTTGTATGAGTAGGCTAGTTAGGCCACAATATTTACTTGTGTATGTGGCAGCAAGACTTTATTACTTTAATAGTAGAATAGGCTGCAAAGCAGCTTGTGTCCAGGACTGTCAGAGAGGACAGTGTGTATGGATGGCAGGACAGTGAAGAAGAGGTGCCGACGTGGTGAAGAGGCCCTCCTGTGAGAGTGTGAGACTCCTGTCTTCCTGCCCAGTTGAAGGAGTGTTGGAGGTCGTGGAAGAAGAGGCTGACGATCTCCAGACTCATTATCCATATTCCATATTCATGTATTACTTGTGATTGTGTGCGTGTGTTCATGTAATTTGCATCAGTAAATCCACACATTTTATTACTGTGTTTGAGTGTGCCTCCATTTATGATATTTCTCTATGAGCATACATTTCTGGCTACAAACAATATATAATACACCCACTGAACTGCATTGCTGGGGTGCAGATATAATAACCCAGCTGGCGACCTTGCTAAGAGGAAGATAGAGAAGACAGGCGGGAAAGGAGTTCCTGCAGCCTTTTTTTGTCTGGCAGGCAAGGCTCAGGGAGGTTATGGTTATAAGGTAAGCCTGAGTCTTCCTTCACTCCCCCACGGGTCTAGGCCGGAACTGTTAACAGCAGTTTCCCCGTGTTTGACTGAAGGGCTTCCAGGGTGAATCAGTGGCACCCCCTTTTGTGGTGGAAGCAAAGACCTGCGGAGGTGGGCATTGTTGGTCCTATCTTGTGTGACCAAGGAGACTCCGGTGAATCCCGGGAGTCGGAGGGGCCGAGTATTTGGGCCTTTTGAGCCCCTAGCAGTTAAGTGTTAGCAGAGCCCCGGACCGCCCACCCCCACGTGACAATATATATATATATAGACGGGAAAGACATTCTTACCTAGGACGTTGCTGCCCGAGGACAGGACATTTCCCGTGCTAGGCCAAGCATCGGGAAATACCACCTGCAACGTTACTAAAGTTACGCCTACATCTTGCTATCTTTCCGTGTGCCGTGCGTAAGAATCCGGTTATCGGAAAGGGGCTTGTATCGAGCCGTGAGAACTTGTCATCTAGCCGCGTAATTGTGGGACGCCATCTTAGAGGAACTGGACTGAGTGAGGCGTAGTTTATTATTATTGGGCTACAAAAGCGACATCCGCCGTCGATCGTATCTGTGCTTGAAGATACTGCTGTGAGACGTGCTAGAAAAGGTTTCAGTGTTATGAGAGAAACCTTAAATGTTATAATTCTGAGGAACAGTGAAGGACTCTCTCGGGTCTCGTGTACCGTGTAACACCGTGTACCGTCGTATCCTGGGGTACCGTGTCAAGTGGAAGGGGCGTGGTACTGCATTCCTGCTGTTGTGCGCACCCTGGCTTGCCTAAGCCGGTGTGTCTGCGCCATCCTGGTCTCTGTGTGTGTAGAGCTAACCCCGTGGTCTAGGACCCTGTGCTCCACCTGACCACGTGTAGGAAGTGAGGACGCCTACGTCATCATCCAGCAGCAGCAGTGGGAGTGTGATTGACGTGTATGTGTGAGTGAAAGAGCGGGGCCCCACATGATTGATGTAAGTACACTGTTTCCGTTTGGGTAATAAAACTCTGAAGCTTGGTTCGCCCCCAGTGTTCCGTCTGGCCTTTGTCCCTGGGACCACCTGGGGAGGTGAATGGGAATTGGAGACGTGTGAGTCTACCCTGTTTGTCATCAAGTTGAGGATTGGGCCCAACTGTGATTTATGACGTGTGTGAAGACACCTAGTGACACATTCAGAGGTAGAGTAAAGTGAGTTATTTACTTCTATATTTTTTTCTATGTGCCGTGTATGTATTCGCTGTAATTTGATTCCCTTTTTCAGCAGTGAAAAGTGGTAACAGGGAGATTTCCCTTGGTTATATATTTTACTGTTGTGTTGTGGTAAAGTGTGAATTATTGGTGGATAATTTACTGGGGGAAGTCATTTACAAGTTTTGCCGTGAGTGGCAAGGATGTACTGTGTTGTACTGTGATGTGCTGTGTTGTACTGTGTGTGTAAACCGTAGACAAGTTTGACCTTGGTGGAAGGCGTTGTGTACTGTGAAGGATTCCGTGAGAATTAAAGTCAGTTAACGCCACCGGGGGTCACGATTTACTTAACGAGGTCACTTGTTCGTTGAACATTGTTGTGATTAACGTAGGGACGTGTAAAGCCAACAGTCACAGTGAAGTTCACGCAGTGGAGGAATTGTCAAGTGAAGACAACGTAGTGTTAACGATTTAACGAGCTGTCGTTAATTGAGTGATTAACGTAAGGAGTTGACGGTCTGTTATGATCGGAGTCAATTGCGCTGTAATTAAGCTGTTGTAATTCGTTGGACTGATCAGCTCTGTCTGCAGACAGAGTGATTAAGCACTCGTAGCTAATTAGAGAGAATTAGTAATCGCCACTTAGTGAATTCAACAGGTGTTGATGTTGTTTACACGGAGTATTGGAACATTGTGTGTGGTACAGTAGTCTACCCTCGTTAAGGTAATCTTGTCGTAAGATCGGAAGTGAACTGTCAGTTGAGAGACAGTAGGCTTTGTCAATACTCGTCTGAATTAATAGGCTGTTGTATTCAGTAATTAATTGGGAATTACTCACCGAATGCTTGACTTTCAAGTTGATGTAATTAATTGATTTACGAGTTATTGATGCCATTTAAGTGTCGTTGAGACACGTGTGTGTTAACGTAATTGTTTAAATTCAATTAGAGTAACTTTTGTTTTGATTGTCCTGAGAGACAAGTGTTAACGTAAGATTTTTTTTATAAGGGGTTATCATTCTTGGATTAACCGCCTTGTTACTTGGTACCTCGTTGTGGGCAGCGAGCGCCAGTCAAGTTTTTGTGATTATAGTATTGGTCACCGTGAAGCCGTGACAATATTGATTGCAAGCTTGCGTCACCAGTGGGCGCCACTTTGTTCAGTTAGTGTCATTGTTCAGTCAGCGACGACGGGATAAGGAGACCGTGGGTCCATCAGGCTGTTGATTAGCTGTACTTTAATGTGCCACTGGAGTGACAGTAAAGTAACGTAAATTCAATGTGTAGTAGTTTTAGTCTTGTTTTGTGAATAAATTGTTTTGTTTAGAAACGGTCGTTTACGTCAAACCTTCCAATAATACTGCCGCACATTTCATGTTCTGCAACGCTTTAGCCTGCTTATGTTCATATCAAGTCTGTATCTAAAGCTCGAGTCCATTGCACAGCACCACACTTCTATAAATAAGAAGTGAGAATCCGTCGGCTACCCTTTATTAGTTTGTTAACTAGGAGGAGCCAGCGACCTAAGTGACATGGTGTTACCCGAGTGGTTTCGCCTGGCGGTTTGCTCCCGCGGTCCTATGATCTTAGGCTTTAAGATTAAATATCTGCCACTGGCAGCTCTTGCTGTTTAAGGTCTGCCTCTCTTGCGAGGTAGTTGCGATTAATGTAACATGAATAGGACTTAATTCTTTTGATAACCTGTCAAAGAAAAAATCTCACAGAGCGGAGTCATGAGGTGGATAGAATATAGTTGTGCATTAATTGGCTGTTGATTGCTGGTGTTGACTTCTTGATGTGTAGAGCCTCGCAGACGTCAAGCCGCCTGCTATCGCTGTATCTATCGATGATTTCTGTGTTGTTTACTAGGATTTCTCTGGCGATGGTTTGGTTGTGGGAAGAGATTATATGTTCCTTAATGGAGCCCTGTTGCTTATGCATCGTTAAACGCCTAGAAAGAGATGTTGTTGTCTTGCCTATATACTGGGTTTTTTGGAGCTTACAGTCCCCAAGTGGGCATTTGAAGGCATAGACGACGTTAGTCTCTTTTAAAGCGTTCTGTTTTGTGTCTGGAGAGTTTCTCATGAGTAGGCTGGCCGTTTTTCTGGTTTTATAGTAAATCGTCAGTTGTATCCTCTGATTTTTGTCTGTAGGGATAACGTTTCTATTAACAATATCTTTCAGGACCCTTTCCTCCGTTTTATGAGCTGTGGAAAAGAAGTTCCTGTAAAATAGTCTAATAGGGTGTATAGGTGTTGTGTTAGTTGTCTCTTCAGAGGTTGCATGGCTTTTCACTTTCCTTCTTATGATGTCTTCGACGAAACCATTGGAGAAGCCGTTATTGACTAGGACCTGCCTTACCCTACAGAGTTCTTCGTCGACTTGCTTCCATTCTGAGCTGTGGCTGAGAGCACGGTCGACATATGCGTTAACAACACTCCTCTTGTACCTGTCTGGGCAGTCGCTGTTGGCATTTAGGCACATTCCTATGTTTGTTTCCTTAGTGTAGACTGCAGTGTGGAAACCTCCGTCCTTTTCCATGACTGTTACATCTAGACAACATTATATGGAGGACCTATGGCAATTCCACGACCAAGAGATGGCTTCCTGAACCTTGCAGGAATTAACCTCACTGAGGACCAAGTCACTCTCCTAAATCTGGGCATAAACTGTCATGTTATGTCCAGACCGAGTGAGATGGCCCGGAAAGTAGAGTTGGAAATTCTGTTGGACGACATATTCGACCTCGAGACACAAAAGAAGGTCACTACCAAAGATACCTTACAAGCAGAACTTATTGCAGAAGGAGCAAGTAGATGGGGTCGCCATGGGTTCTCCCCTAGGTGTCCTGTTTGCAAACTTCTACATGGGTACCATCGAGCAAAAAGTCTTAGTCGACATGAAATTGAAACCGGCCATATACTACAGGTATGTTGACGATATTTTTACACAGGTACCTGATGTCAGACATCTGCAGGAGCTGAAGGAGGCATTTGAGCAGAGTTCCGTGCTGCGTTTCACTTACGAGATGGAAAAGGATGGGAAGCTGCCCTTTCTAGATGTAACAGTCATGGAAAAGGGCGGAGGTTTCCACACTGCAGTCTACACTAAGGAAACAAACATAGGAATGTGCCTAAATGCCAACAGCGACTGCCCAGACAGGTACAAGAGGAGTGTTGTTAACGCATATGTCGACCGTGCTCTCAGCCACAGCTCAGAATGGAAGCAAGTCGACGAAGAACTCTGTAGGGTAAGGCAGGTCCTAGTCAATAACGGCTTCTCCAATGGTTTCGTCGAAGACATCATAAGAAGGAAAGTGAAAAGCCATGCAACCTCTGAAGAGACAACTAACACAACACCTATACCCCCTATTAGACTATTTTACAGGAACTTCTTTTCCACAGCTCATAAAACGGAGGAAAGGGTCCTGAAAGATATTGTTAATAGAAACGTTATCCCTACAGACAAAAATCAGAGGATACAACTGACGATTTACTATAAAACCAGAAAAACGGCCAGCCTACTCATGAGAAACTCTCCAGACACAAAACAGAACGCTTTAAAAGAGACTAACGTCGTCTATGCCTTCAAATGCCCACTTGGGGACTGTAAGCTCCAAAAAACCCAGTATATAGGCAAGACAACAGCATCTCTTTCTAGGCGTTTAACGATGCATAAGCAACAGGGCTCCATTAAGGAACATATAATCTCTTCCCACAACCAAACCATCGCCAGAGAAATCCTAGTAAACAACACAGAAATCATCGATAGATACAGCGATAGCAGGCGGCTTGAAGTTTGCGAGGCACTACACATCAAGAAGTCAACACCAGCAATCAACAGCCAATTATTGCACAACTATATTCTACCCACCTCAAGACTCCGCTCCAATATAGAAGCATCAAGAAATATGGACCAATAGGCTTTCTACAAACACTTCTATTCAATATCCATTGTTTCGTGTTCTGTCTTGTGTTGATGAAATTAATACCCTATTAATACTCTTGTTCTGTCTTGTGTTGATGAAATTAATACCCTATTAATACCACATTTTGTTCTGTCTTGTGTTAATGCCACATCATCCCTTCCACCTCACTCAAATGTAGATATAAAATCGGAGATGCGTAAGTTCTATTCAGTTGTGTATTTGTGAACTAAAGTCTTTGAAAATGTAATAAGTTTTACGAAACGCGCTCGTGTCGTGTCAGACTAGAAATAAAAATGAATTTTGGAGAATTGATTTTTGATTTACCTCCAACAGTGAAGCGAAATGTACGAAAGATTGAGAAAATTCGTGTTAGAATTATTAATCTTACTTTTTCGGTCATATTTAATAATATATATATATATATATATATATATATATATATATATATATATATATATATATATATATATATATATATATATATATATATATATATATATATATATATATATATATATATATATATATATATATATATATATATATATATGTGTATATCACGAAAATAAACGTATATAAACGTAAACGAAAATAAATGTATATCACGACCTTCTGAAGATGTATTTAATATACGAAAGTACTTAAGGAAATTTCCTGTTTCATTTTTCCTCCGTGGTCTGACATTGTCATATATATATATATATATATATATATATATCTATATATATATATATATATATATATATATATATATATATATATATATATATATATATATATATATATATATATATATATATATATACATATATATATATATATATATATATATATATATATATATATATATATATATATATATGTCGTACATAGTAGCCAGAACTCACTTCTGAGCCTACTATGCAAGGCCCGATTTGTCTAATAAGCCAAGTTTTCATGAATTAATTGCTTTTCGACTACCTAACCTACCTAACCTAACCTAACCTAACTTTTTCGGCTACCTAACCTAACCTAACCTATAAAGATAGGTTAGGTTAGGTTAGGTAGGGTTGGTTAGGTTCGGTCATATATCTACGTTAATTTTAACTCCAATAAAAAAAAATTGACCTCTTACATAATGAAATAGGTTGCTTTATCATTGCATAAGAAAAAAAATAGAGAAAATATATTAATTCATGAAAGCTTGGCTTATTAGGCAAATTGGGCCTTGCATTGTAGGCTGAAAAGTGAGTTCTGGCTACTAGGTACGACATATATATATATATATATATATATATATATATATATATATATTGTTGGGGTTTTCCACCTCTCTATTATTCTCTACCCTTACTCTGGGGTGAGCAATAGTTATGCTCAAGGTAACTCACCGTAGCCCTGCGGGTCTTCCCTCGATCCTCACGGCGCCACTGCACGCCAGGAGAGTCTCCCAGTCAATCTTAACGGCCTCTTATTAAGAAAGAGTGAGAACACGACTCGTTCACATCGACTGTTGTGTGCCCTCCCCAACAATAGGGCTCTACGGTTAATCACAAGGTCGCCAACTGGTGTTTAAGGTGGCCAGTAACACCATCAGTGGACTGGTGTATTCAGTGGTAGCCTTGGCAAGGTCACACTCAAAGATCAGGAATCAGGCAGGTACTTATTGTTATCACTCTATGCTTACAGGTATAGTATAGCCACAAGATCAATGGAGGGAATGATAAAAACACTAAGAGAGTTTTGTATTTTACTTAAAATGTATGAAAGATGTCACAAGGCCACACAATAATCATAAATCAACTGATCCTGACTCGGCCGGTAATTCCCACGGATATTATGCGATCACTAGAGGGCAACACTCTCCCCCTCCTCATCAAGTGTCAAGAACAGCTGATTGCAATGGCCTCTCCGCGCGAACTTTGCTTGTTTTCTAGATTCACGCGCGCTGTTCCTTTAAATTTTCCAATATTACTAGAGACTCGCACACTCGATATTGGCGCAAATAAACCGAATTACTTAGTTACACTGTACTCAGGCTCAAACAGTCTTTTCTACAATCAATGCTATAATGATTCACTGTAATGGCTTCACATTGTTATTTATCCAACAATATATTATGAAATATTAACACTGGAGTTTTCAGTACTTTCTCTCGTGGGCGATAACGCAATAATTCACTGTACTCACAAATGATTATTCACTGAATGAACATAGACATATATATGGTATATAAATCAATCATCAATACATGGAAAATAATTAGTTTCTGGGCACATAGCCTAACCTCCAAATACTGGCATAATATTACATATAATTTACCACTATATGTTCATATCAAAATCTATAGAAAGATATACACAACACAGTAAATTTATCACTGGTTCCTGGTGCCTGTACACACCAATAATCAACATGAATATTACAAGTACTCTTGATAGTACTGTCTAGCACCCTGGTGCTTTACCGTGACATAAGTGAGACTTGCTCACGACATATAAAATCTTCAGGCTAGATAATATAGCCAATTAATATAGCTAACTATAGGGGAATGGGGAGGGAACTAGAACCACCTACTTCACCCTATCCTCCGATGAGAGTCGAGATGTGGCTCCTGGTCCTCGTGTCGGGAACGCCCCCACACTACACGTCGTCGTGTCCTACCAGAGCCTCTCGTCGTCCCACCGTTTAGCGCGTCGTCTCCGTGCCTCCTCACTGCAGGTCCGTCCTCCTCCTTGACTTCTTGAAGGTTGGAGTCGGTCTCCTGGCCGTCGTCTTCTCCCAGCAACGGCTGTCGCCTACGTCTCAGCTACAGTCGTCCGGTTTCCCCAAATAGTCCTCTCTTCCTCAGCTACCCAGTGGCTCTGTCAGCCACTACGCTGTCACGAACTGGTGAATTGCCACAGACGTCAACCTACGTCACTGCACGGCTTCACTGCTACTGGCACAGTACCTGACTGGAGCACTTGTTGCTCAAATAACCGTCAATTCCCTCTTCTGGTTCAACACATGAACTAGGGAAGACTTCTCAGAGTACTGGCGAACTTCCGATGACGCGTAAATCCACGGTAGTGGGAAACAGCTGTCCGACAGATAGGACCACTCGTCGCACGTCCGACCTCTATGACGTGTCGTGTATGACTGATGGCGCCAGAGTGGCGCGCGGCCCGGACCCCCTTCCATCGTGACGTCACTTTCGCTAAGGGAAGTTTTCATTGGCTCCCGGTGCCACATTGCTGTCGGTGACCAATCCGGTGCCACTGACGTCACACGGTTTTGGCGGGAGATCAGAGAGGCCAGCGCCATCTTGGCTCCCTAGAGGGCCTAAACCACAGGCCATAATATTACTATTTCACAAATTTCTCGGCTCTCCGAGAACACTTCACTCTCTCCCATATATCAAATTGTAGCCTGCAACGTAGAGAACGCTTGGGAAAAGTAGACATGACTCTTACTGCAGGCGTGGGAGAATTATAAGGGGGGGAACTCCGTCACAATATATATATATATATATATATATATATATATATATATATATATATATATATATAACTTTAGAACACTTTCCCACCAGGAGACTCGAACCCTAGCCAGCACAGAAGCCTTCCAGCAACTGGCATAACAGGTACGCATTAACCCGCTCCACCACCCGCTCAGACCCTTAAAAGAGATGGTAATTTCGGAGTATTTAAATACCCCAAAGATCAACACCTCCCAAGAGCACCAGAGCAAGTGAGCCTTAAGCAGAGACACTGTGTCTTCCCATATTAACAGGGACTTGATGAAATTAACGTATAAATGACCCCTCACTTGCTTGTTGTTGAACAGTACAACAACGAACACTACAACAACGAACACTACAACAACAAACACTACAACAACGAACATTACAACAATGAACACTACAACAACGAACACAACAACAACGAACATTACAACAACGAACACTACAACAACGAACAACACAACAACGAACATCACAACAACGAACATTTCAACAACGAACATCTCAACAACAAACAGTACAACAACGAACACTACAACAACGAACACTACAACAACAAACACTACCACAACGAACATTACAACAATGAACACTACAATAACGTAGTGTACGTAGTGAACACTACAACAACATACACTACAACAACGAACACTACAACAACTAACATTACAACAATGAACACTACAACAATGAACATTACAACAATGAACACTTCAAGAACGAACACTACAGCAAAGAACATTACAACAATGAACACTACAACAACGAACATTACAACAAAGAACACTGCAAGAACGAACACTACGACAAAGAGCATTACAACAATGAACACTACAACAACGAACACCACAATAATGAACATTACAACAACGAAAATCAGAACAACGAACACTACAACAACGAACACTACAACTACGAACATCACAACAACGACCATCACAACAACGAACATCTCAACAACGAACATTTCAACAATGAACACTACAACAACGAACACTAGAACAAAGAACACCACAATAATGAACACTACAACAACGAACACTAGAACAACGAACACCACAACAACGAACACCACATTAATGAATACTACAACAACGAAAATCAGAACAACGAACACTTCAACAACGAACACTACACCAACGAACTTTATAACTACGAACATCTCATCAACGAACATCTCAAAAACGAACCTCTCAACAACGAACACTACAACAACGAACACTAGAACAACGAACATCACAACAACGAACACCACAACAACGAACATCTCAACAACGAACATTTTAACAACGAACGTTTCAACAACGAACATCTCAACTACGAACACTACAACAATGAACACTACAACAACGAGCACCACAACAACTAACATCTTAACATCGAACACTACAACAAAGAACACCACAAGAAAGAACATCACAACAACGAACATCTCAACAACGAACATCTCAACAACGTACAGTACAACAACGAACACTACAACAACGAACACCACAACAACGAACACTTCAATAATTAACACTACAACAACGAACAATACAACATTGAACACTTCAACAAAGAACAAAACAACAACGAACACTTCAACAACGAACACTACAACAACGTACACCAAAACAAAGAACACCACTACAACGAACACTACAACAACGAACACCACAACAAAGAAAATTACAACAACGAACACCACAACAACGAACACTACAACAACAAACACTACAACAACGAACACCACATCAACGAACATTAGAACAACGAACACTACAACAACGAACGTTATACGAACGAACTGCACAACAACGGACATTACAACAAGAAACACTACAACAACGAACAGTACAACAACATACACTACAACAACGAACACTACAACAACAAACACTACAACAACGAACATTACAACAACGAACACTACAACAACGAACATTACAACAACGAACACTACAACACCGAACACTACAACAACAAACATTACAACAATGAACACTACAACAATGTAGTGTTCGTTGTGAACACTACAACAACATACACTACAACAACGAACACTACAACAACAAACACTACAACAACGAACATTACAACAATGAACAGTACAACAACGAACACTACAACAACGAACATTACAACAACGAACACTACAACAACTAACATTACAACAATGAACACTACAACAACGAACATTACAACAACGAACACTACAACAACGAACATTACAACAACGAACACTACAACAACGAACACTAAAACAACGAACATTATGACAATTGTGACAGAGTTCCCCCCTTATAATTCTCCCACGCCTGCAGTAAGAGTCATGTCTACTTTTCCCAAGCATTCTCTACGTTGCAGGCTACAATTTGATATATGGGAGAGAGTGAAGTGTTCTCGGAGAGCCGAGAAATTTGTGAGATAGTAATATTTTGGCCTGTGGTATAGGCCCTTTAGGGAGCCAAGATGGCGCTTGCCTCCCTGATTTCCCGCTAAAACCGTGTGACGTCAGTGGCACCGGATTGGTCACCGACAGCAGTGTGGCACCGGGAGCCAATGAAAACCTCCCGTGGCGAAAGTGACGTCACGAAGGAAGGGGGGTCCGGCCCGCGAGCCGAGCTGGCGCCATCAGTCAGACACGACACGTCATAGAGGTCGGACGTGCGACGGTTGGTCCTGTCAGTTGGACAGTTGTTTCCCGCTCCCGTGGATTTACGCGTCACCTGAAGTCCGCCAGTACTCTGAGAAGTCTTCCCTAGTTCATGTGTTGAACCAGAAGAGGGAATTGACGGTTATTTGAGCAACAAGTGCTCCAGTCAGGTACTGTGCAAGAAGCAGTGAAGCCGTGCAGTGACGTATGTGACGTCTGTGGCAGTTCACCAGTTCGTGACAGCGTAGTGGCTGACAGAGCCACTGGGTAGCCGAGGAAGAGAGGACTATTTGGGAATCCGGACGACTGTAGCTGAGACGTAGGCGACAGCCGTTGTTGGGAGAAGACGACGGCCAGGAGACCGACTCCAACCCTTTCGAGAAGTCAAGACGGAGGACGGACCTGCAGTGAGGAGGCACGGAGACGACGCGCTAAACGGTGGGACGACGAGAGGCTCTGGTAGGACACGACGACGTGCGTGTGGGGGCGTTCCCGACACGAGGACCAGGAGCTACATCTCGACTCTCATCGGAGGATAGGTTGAAGTAGGTGTTTCTAGTTCCCTCCCCATTCCCCTTTAGTTAGCTATATTATTCGGCTATATTATCTAGCCTGAGGATTTTATATGTCGTGAGCAAGTCTCACCCATGTCACGGTAAAGCACCAGTGTGCTAGACAGTACTATCAAGAGTACTTGTAATATTCATGTTGATTATTGGTGTGTACAGGCACCAGGAACAAGTGATAAATTTACTGTGTTGTGTATATCTTTCTATAGATTTTGATATGAACATATAGTGGTAAATTATATATAATATTATGCCAGTATTTGGAAGTTAGGCTGTGTGCCCAGAAACTATTTATTTTCCATGTATTGATATTTGATGTATCTACATTATATATGCTATGTTCATGCAGTGATTAGTCATTTGTGAGTACAGTGAATTATTGCGTTATCGCCCACGAGAGAAAGTACTGAAAACTCCAGTGTTAATACTTTATAATATGTCATTGAATGAAGGGCAGTGAAATCCATTACAGTGAATCATTATAGCATTGATTGTAGAAACGACTGTTTGAGCCTGAGTATAGTGTAACTAAGTGATATGTGCTATTGTGCCAATATCGAGTGTGCCAGTTTGTAGTAATATTGGAGAACTTAAAGAAACAATGCGCGTGAATCTAGGAAACAAGCAAAAGCGTTCGCGCGCGGGGGCCAGGCGATCAGCTGTTCTTGACATTTGACAAGGAGGGGAGGTGTTGCCACCTAGTGATCGCATACTAACCGTGGGAATTATCGGCACGTCAGGATCAGTTGGTTTATTTGTTATTGTTTGGCCTTGTGACATCTTACATCCATTTTAAGTAAAATACAAAATTACCATTGTGTTTTTATCATCTCCTCCATTGATCTTGTGGCTACATTATACTGAAAGCATAGAGTGATAACAGTAAGTACCTGCCCGGATTCCTGATCTATTGAGTGTGACCTTGCTAAGGCTACCATTGACTCCACCAGTCCACTGAGGTGTTACTGGCCACCTAAAATACCAGTTGGCGACCTTGTGGTTAACTGTAGAGCCCGATTGTTGGGGAGGGCACACGACAGTCAAGTGAACGAGTTGTGTTCTCACTCTTTCTTAATAAGAGGCCATTAAGATTGACTGGGAGACTCTCCTGGCGTGCAGTGGCGCCGTGAGGATCGAGTGAAGACCCGCAGGGCTACGGTGAGTGACCTTGAGCATAACTATTGCTCACCCCAGACTAGAGTAAGGATAAAGAGAGGTATAACCCCAACATTGGTGACCTTGCCAGGATTTCGATTGAAGTAAAGGTTGCAGTGGTGGTACTTGGCAGTGGTGTTAGAGATCAGGTGAAGGTTATCACTCATAGCACAAGATGGAGGATGATAAAGTGACGAGGTTTATTGACTCTAGAGACGAACAGGTGCTGGAGGAGTGCACCAAGGCACAGTTACAGGCAATAGCGGATCATTTCGGAATAAAGCTGAAATCTGCCAGAGTTGGTGAAAGAAGACTAGAGATAATGGCTCAGCTCAGGGCTCGAGGTGAAGCTTTGGGGGAGGAACGGCCCCAAACACCTGCCAGTGTGGGTGAACACCTGAGTATTGGTGGAAGCAGCAGGGGATCCAGCGGCAGCAGGCACAGCGTGAAGCTGGAAATAATGAAGCTGCTGCTAGAAGCGCAGCTGAGGAGAGAAGAAGCACAACAGCGCAAAGAAGAGCGAGAAGCACAACAGCGCAAAGAAGAGCGAGAGGCAGAAGCACAGCAGCGCAAAGAAGAGCAAGAGCGAGAAGCACAGATGAAGCGTGAGGAACGAGAAGCACAGCTACGTCGGGAAGAGCAACAACGAGAAGCACAGCTACGCCGGGAAGAGCGAGAGCGAGAAGCAGAAGCACAGCTGAAGCGTGAGGAACGAGAAGCACAGCTACGCAGGGACTAGGACTAGGTGCCCCTGCTCCGCCGCAACAGGAAGACTGACGAGTGAGGGAACGAGACCTGCCGGTCTTTGTGCCTAGTGAAGCCGAAAGTTTCTTCGATCACTTTGAGAGAGTTGCTGCTATGAAGAGGTGGCCGAGGGCGGAGTGGGCGGAGCTGGTTCAAGGGAGGCTCACAGGTGAAGCTCGCGAGGCCTTCACTATGCTCGACTTCCAAGAATGCACCAACTACGATGCGGTAAAACGAGCTGTGCTCCGTTCCTTCAAGCTCACGCCGGAGTGTTACCGGAAGAGGTTTAGAGAATGTACCCGGTTGCCAGGAAAGTCGTATGCGGAGACGGCAAGGGACATAGAAAGAAAGCTCCTTAAGTGGCTGGACTCTGAAGAAGCGAGGTCGGTCGAAGAGGTCAAGGAACTAATGGCCATGGAAAAGTTTATGTCCGTGCTCTCTCCTGAGATCAGGATGAGGATAAAGGAGGCGGACATAAAGAACCTGAGGGCCGCAGCCGACCGAGCTGACATGTTAGAAGAAGCCCTACGCCCACGCCGAGAGGGACAGCACCGACCACCCGCATACGTCGGAAACGATAGGAATTATAGAAGGACGGATGGATGGAGGACAGGAGCGAGTTCTCCCAAGTCCCACCTCTCAAGTTGGAACACCCGAGGATCAAAAGGTGTTGTAGAGCCGATAGAGGAGAGCGAAGCTGAAAGCTCGGGAGTTGTTACTGCAACGAAGGAAACAACAAGCGGTGCGGGAAAGACACAGGGTGCGACGACCTCTGGAGGCAGTGCTAAGGCGAGCGGTGATGGATGGTCTCCGCCGAAGGTCCGCTGCTGCAACTGCGGAATACCCGGACACGTCGCGCGGGAATGCAGACGCCTTAAGCAGCGGGGACACATTGCTTTAGTGATGTTCGAGGACCAGAGGGCCGAGGGAGTGTGTCAAGGAACCGTAAGGATGGGGGTCGCAGACCCCATCCCCGTGAAGATGCTAAGAGACACCGGGGCTGATTTCACCCTGGTAAGTGAAACCCTGTTCCCCGAGGGTTATGAAAGTACCAGTGTGGGGGTGGCAAGTGTGACCACTGTGGGAGGCCCAGTGAGGATGCCCCTACACCAGGTAACTTTGGATTCCAACTATGGCTGCCAGACCCTAGTGGTGGGAGTCTGTACATCAATGCCCAAGATGGAGGCACAGGTCATCTTGGGGAATGACGCGTGTGGAGGATACGTCCTCCCGCATCTCGTGAAGGGCGAAGAGTGCCTAGAACAATACAAGGAGACAGGCGAAGAGTTGAACGCCTGTGGGGACGAGAAGGGAATCGCACCGGTGGCGATCCCAGTTTGTACTGTGACACCGAGACAACGCGAAGAGCCAGGAGGTTGTGGATCTGATGGGGCTGAGGAGACGACAGACAGCCTGGGAACAGATCACCTCTGCGTAGGACCCGGAGAACGAGTGGAGGGCGAAAGTAGCCCGAATGGTGAGTTGCAAGTGACCCTCACCAGTTCTCCAGGGGTAAACCGCACTCGTCTCGGAGAGTTACAGCAGGAGGAGTGCCCCGAATTGGTTAGCAAGGCCGAAGGAGGACGTGTGGGTCCTGAGAAGGCTTACTTTCCATTTATCTATATCATATATGCCATGCTATCCATGATGAAGGAACGATGGACACCAGGAGCGACCGTGGGAACGGTGAATAAATATGTCCAGAAGTTCAAAGAACGTCTCACTAGAGCGAAGGAACTGGCTGGGAAACACCTGAAGGAGGCGCAACGTAAGATGTCGGAGTGGTACGACAGGAGAGCTGCGCAGAGGGATGTCCAGGTCGGATCCCAAGTGATAGTTTTGTTTCCAGGTAAAGGTAAGGTGACCAAGTCGCGGTTCAAGGGACCGTGCCAAATGCTGCGACGGTTGGGTCCAGTGTCGTACGAGATAGGGAAGCCGGACAGACCCGGAAAGAAACAGGTGTGTCACATAGACCACCTAAAAACTTTCTTCACTGTGGAAGAAAGAGCTGCCAGGCAGGAAGGAATGATTACCCGAGAACCCCAGCGGAAGACGGTTCTGTGTGTACAGGGGGACCGAGAATTCCCGGAGGAGGAAGAAAAGTGGTCCTGGGCGGACGGGGCCCGTCTCACCGACACTGAGAGACTGACAAAGATCAAGATCGAGCACATCAAGGGGAAGGACGACGTAGTAGCGGATGCCCTATCCCGCATACACTAACCAGACATGACTCTTATTTTAAGGGGAGGGGTATGTGACGGAGTTCCCTCCCTTATAATTCTCCCACGCCTGCAGTAAGAGTCATGTCTACTTTTCCCAAGCATTCTCTACGTTGCAGGCTACAATTTGATATATGGGAGAGAGTGAAGTGTTCTCGGAGAGCCGAGAAATTTGTGAGATAGTAATATTTTGGCCTGTGGTATAGGCCCTTTAGGGAGCCAAGATGGCGCTTGCCTCCCTGATTTCCCGCTAAAACCGTGTGACGTCAGTGGCACCGGATTGGTCACCGACAGCAGTGTGGCACCGGGAGCCAATGAAAACCTCCCGTGGCGAAAGTGACGTCATGAAGGAAGGGGGGTCCGGCCCGCGAGCCGAACTGGCGCCATCAGTCAGACACGACACGTCATAGAGGTCGGACGTGCGACGGTTGGTCCTGTCAGTTGGACAGTTGTTTCCCGCTCCCGTGGATTTACGCGTCACCTGAAGTCCGCCAGTACTCTGAGAAGTCTTCCCTAGTTCATGTGTTGAACCAGAAGAGGGAATTGACGGTTATTTGAGCAACAAGTGCTCCAGTCAGGTACTGTGCAAGAAGCAGTGAAGCCGTGCAGTGACGGATGTGACGTCTGTGGCAGTTCACCAGTTCGTGACAGCGTAGTGGCTGACAGAGCCACTGGGTAGCCGAGGAAGAGAGGACTATTTGGGAATCCGGACGACTGTAGCTGAGACGTAGGCGACAGCCGTTGTTGGGAGAAGACGACGGCCAGGAGACCGACTCCAACCCTTTCGAGAAGTCAAGAAGGAGGACGGACCTGCAGTGAGGAGGCACGGAGACGACACGCTAAACGGTGGGACGACGAGAGGCTCTGGTAGGACACGACGACGTGCGTGTGGGGGCGTTCCCGACACGAGGACCAGGAGCTACATCTCGACTCTCATCGGAGGATAGGTTGAAGTAGGTGTTTCTAGTTCCCTCCCCATTCCCCTTTAGTTAGCTATATTATTCGGCTATATTATCTAGCCTGAGGATTTTATATGTCGTGAGCAAGTCTCACCCATGTCACGGTAAAGCACCAGTGTGCTAGACAGTACTATCAAGAGTACTTGTAATATTCATGTTGATTATTGGTGTGTACAGGCACCAGGAACAAGTGATAAATTTACTGTGTTGTGTATATCTTTCTATAGATTTTGATATGAACATATAGTGGTAAATTATATATAATATTATGCCAGTATTTGGAAGTTAGGCTGTGTGCCCAGAAACTGTTTATTTTCCATGTATTGATATTTGATGTATCTACATTATATATGCTATGTTCATGCAGTGATTAGTCATTTGTGAGTACAGTGAATTATTGCGTTATCGCCCACGAGAGAAAGTACTGAAAACTCCAGTGTTAATACTTTATAATATGTCATTGAATGAAGGGCAGTGAAATCCATTACAGTGAATCATTATAGCATTGATTGTAGAAACGACTGTTTGAGCCTGAGTATAGTGTAACTAAGTGATATGTGCTATTGTGCCAATATCGAGTGTGCCAGTTTGTAGTAATATTGGAGAACTTAAAGAAACAATGCGCGTGAATCTAGGAAACAAGCAAAAGCGTTCGCGCGCGGGGGCCAGGCGATCAGCTGTTCTTGACATTTGACAAGGAGGGGAGGTGTTGCCACCTAGTGATCGCATACTAACCGTGGGAATTACCGGCACGTCAGGATCAGTTGGTTTATTTGTTATTGTTTGGCCTTGTGACATCTTACATCCATTTTAAGTAAAATACAAAATTACCATTGTGTTTTTATCATCTCCTCCATTGATCTTGTGGCTACATTATACTGAAAGCATAGAGTGATAACAGTAAGTACCTGCCCGGATTCCTGATCTATTGAGTGTGACCTTGCTAAGGCTACCATTGACTCCACCAGTCCACTGAGGTGTTACTGGCCACCTAAAATACCAGTTGGCGACCTTGTGGTTAACCGTAGAGCCCGATTGTTGGGGAGGGCACACGACAGTCAAGTGAACGAGTCGTGTTCTCACTCTTTCTTAATAAGAGGCCATTAAGATTGACTGGGAGACTCTCCTGGCGTGCAGTGGCGCCGTGAGGATCGAGTGAAGACCCGCAGGGCTACGGTGAGTGACCTTGAGCATAACTATTGCTCACCCCAGACTAGAGTAAGGATAAAGAGAGGTATAACCCCAACATTGGTGACCTTACCAGGATTTCGATTGAAGTAAAGGTTGCAGTGGTGGTACTTGGCAGTGGTGTTAGAGATCAGGTGAAGGTTATCACTCATAGCACAAGATGGAGGATGATAAAGTGACGAGGTTTATTGACTCTAGAGACGAACAGGTGCTGGAAGAGTGCACCAAGGCACAGTTACAGGCAATAGCGGATCATTTCGGAATAAAGCTGAAATCTGCCAGAGTTGGTGAAAGAAGACTAGAGATAATGGCTCAGCTCAGGGCTCGAGATGAAGCTTTGGGGGAGGAACGTCCCCAAACACCTGCCAGTGTGGGTGAACACCTGAGTATTGGTGGAAGCAGCAGGGGATCCAGCGTCAGCAGGCACAGCGTGAAGCTGGAAATAATGAAGCTGCTGCTAGAAGCGCAGCTGAGGAGAGAAGAAGCACAACAGCGCAAAGAAGAGCGAGAAGCACAACAGCGCAAAGAAGAGCGAGAGGCAGAAGCACAGCAGCGCAAAGAAGAGCAAGAGCGAGAAGCACAGATGAAGCGTGAGGAACGAGAAGCACAGCTACGCCGGGAAGAGCAAGAACGAGAAGCACAGCTACGCCGGGAAGAGCGAGAGCGAGAAGCAGAAGCACAGCTGAAGCATGAGGAACGAGAAGCACAGCTACGCAGGGAAGAACACGAACGAGAAGTTGGACTGAGACAACTGGAAATAGAAGCCAACAGGGAGTTGGAGCTGAAGCGGGCTGAACTAGGACTAGGTGCCCCTGCTCCGCCGCAACAGGAAGACCGACGAGTGAGGGAACGAGACCTGCCGGTCTTTGTGCCTAGTGAAGCCGAAAGTTTCTTCGATCACTTTGAGAGAGTTGCTGCTATGAAGAGGTGGCCGAGGGCGGAGTGGGCGGAGCTGGTTCAAGGGAGGCTCACAGGTGAAGCTCGCGAGGCCTTCACTATGCTCGACTTCCAAGAATGCACCAACTACGATGCGGTAAAACGAGCTGTGCTCTGTTCCTTCAAGCTCACGCCGGAGTGTTACCGGAAGAGGTTTAGAGAATGTACCCGGTTGCCAGGAAAGTCGTATGCGGAGACGGCAAGGGACATAGAAAGAAAGCTCCTTAAGTGGCTGGACTCTGAAGAAGCGAGGTCGGTCGAAGAGGTCAAGGAACTAATGGCCATGGAAAAGTTTATGTCCGTGCTCTCTCCTGAGATCAGGATGAGGATAAAGGAGGCGGACATAAAGAACCTGAGGGCCGCAGCCGACCGAGCTGACATGTTAGAAGAAGCCCTACGCCCACGCCGAGAGGGACAGCACCGACCACCCGCATACGTCGGAAACGATAGGAATTATAGAAGGACGGATGGATGGAGGACAGGAGCGAGTTCTCCCAAGTCCCACCTCTCAAGTTGGAACACCCGAGGATCAAAAGGTGTTGTAGAGCCGATAGAGGAGAGCCAAGCTGAAAGCTCGGGAGTTGTTACTGCAACGAAGGAAACAACAAGCGGTGCGGGAAAGACACAGGGTGCGACGACCTCTGGAGGCAGTGCTAAGGCGAGCGGTGATGGATGGTCTCCGCCGAAGGTCCGCTGCTGCAACTGCGGAATACCCGGGCACGTCGCGCGGGAATGCAGACGCCTTAAGCAGCGGGGACACATTGCTTTAGTGATGTTCGAGGACCAGAGGGCCGAGGGAGTGTGTCAAGGAACCGTAAGGATGGGGGTCGCAGACCCCATCCCCGTGAAGATGCTAAGAGACACCGGGGCTGATTTCACCCTGGTAAGTGAAACCCTGTTCCCCGAGGGTTATGAAAGTACCAGTGTGGGGGTGGCAAGTGTGACCACTGTGGGAGGCCCAGTGAGGATGCCCCTACACCAGGTAACTTTGGATTCCAACTATGGCTGCCAGACCCTAGTGGTGGGAGTCTGTACATCAATGCCCAAGATGGAGGCACAGGTCATCTTGGGGAATGACGCGTGTGGAGGATACGTCCTCCCGCATCTCGTGAAGGGCGAAGAGTGCCTAGAACAATACAAGGAGACAGGCGAAGAACGCCTGTGGGGACGAGAAGGGAATCGCACCGGTGGCGATCCCAGTTTGTACTGTGACACCGAGACAACGCGAAGAGCCAGGAGGTTGTGGATCTGATGGGGCTAAGGAGACGACAGACAGCCTGGGAACAGATCACCTCTGCGTAGGACCCGGAGAACGAGTGGAGGGCGAAAGTAGCCCGAATGGTGAGTTGCAAGTGACCCTCACCAGTTCTCCAGGGGTAAACCGCACTCGTCTCGGAGAGTTACAGCAGGAGGAGTGCCCCGAATTGGTTAGTAAGGCCGAAGGAGGACGTGTGGGTCCTGAGAAGGCTTACTTTCCATTTATCTATATCATATATGCCATGCTATCCATGATGAAGGAACGATGGACACCAGGAGCGACCGTGGGAACGGTGAATAAATATGTCCAGAAGTTCAAAGAACGTCTCACTAGAGCGAAGGAACTGGCTGGGAAACACCTGAAGGAGGCGCAACGTAAGATGTCGGAGTGGTACGACAGGAGAGCTGCGCAGAGGGATGTCCAGGTCGGATCCCAAGTGATAGTTTTGTTTCCAGGTAAAGGTAAGGTGACCAAGTCGCGGTTCAAGGGACCGTGCCAAGTGCTGCGACGGTTGGGTCCAGTGTCGTACGAGATAGGGAAGCCGGACAGACCCAGAAAGAAACAGGTGTGTCACATAGACCACCTAAAAACTTTCTTCACTGTGGAAGAAAGAGCTGCCAGGCAGGAAGGAACGATTACCCGAGAACCCCAGCGGAAGACGGTTCTGTGTGTACAGGGGGACCGAGAATTCCCGGAGGAGGAAGAAAAGTGGTCCTGGGCGGACGGGGCCCGTCTCACCGACACTGAGAGACTGACAAAGATCAAGATCGAGCACATCTAGGGGAAGGACGACGTAGTAGCGGATGCCCTATCCCGCATACACTAACCAGACATGACTCTTATTTTAAGGGGAGGGGTATGTGACGGAGTTCCCTCCCTTATAATTCTCCCACGCCTGCAGTAAGAGTCATGTCTACTTTTCCCAAGCATTCTCTACGTTGCAGGCTACAATTTGATATATGGGAGAGAGTGAAGTGTTCTCGGAGAGCCGAGAAATTTGTGAGATAGTAATATTTTGGCCTGTGGTATAGGCCCTTTAGGGAGCCAAGATGGCGCTTGCCTCCCTGATTTCCCGCTAAAACCGTGTGACGTCAGTGGCACCGGATTGGTCACCGACAGCAGTGTGGCACCGGGAGCCAATGAAAACCTCCCATGGCGAAAGTGACGTCACGAAGGAAGGGGGGTCCGGCCCGCGAGCCGAGCTGGCGCCATCAGTCAGACACGACACGTCATAGAGGTCGGACGTGCGACGGTTGGTCCTGTCAGTTGGACAGTTGTTTCCCGCTCCCGTGGATTTACGCGTCACCTGAAGTCCGCCAGTACTCTGAGAAGTCTTCCCTAGTTCATGTGTTGAACCAGAATAGGGAATTGACGGTTATTTGAGCAACAAGTGCTCCAGTCAGGTACTGTGCAAGAAGCAGTGAAGCCGTGCAGTGACGTATGTGACGTCTGTGGCAGTTCACCAGTTCGTGACAGCGTAGTGGCTGACAGAGCCACTGGGTAGCCGAGGAAGAGAGGACTATTTGGGAATCCGGACGACTGTAGCTGAGACGTAGGCGACAGCCATTGTTGGGAGAAGACGACGGCCAGGAGACCGACTCCAACCCTTTCGAGAAGTCAAGAAGGAGGACGGACCTGCAGTGAGGAGGCACGGAGACGACGCGCTAAACGGTGGGACGACGAGAGGCTCTGGTAGGACACGACAACGTGCGTGTGGGGGCGTTCCCGACACGAGGACCAGGAGCTACATCTCGACTCTCATTGGAGGATAGGTTGAAGTAGGTGTTTCTAGTTCCCTCCCCATTCCCCTTTAGTTAGCTATATTATTCGGCTATATTATCTAGCCTGAGGATTTTATATGTCGTGAGCAAGTCTCACCCATGTCACGGTAAAGCACCAGTGTGCTAGACAGTACTATCAAGAGTACTTGTAATATTCATGTTGATTATTGGTGTGTACAGGCACCAGGAACAAGTGATAAATTTACTGTGTTGTGTATATCTTTCTATAGATTTTGATATGAACATATAGTGGTAAATTATATATAATATTATGCCAGTATTTGGAAGTTAGGCTGTGTGCCCAGAAACTATTTATTTTCCATGTATTGATATTTGATGTATCTACATTATATATGCTATGTTCATGCAGTGATTAGTCATTTGTGAGTACAGTGAATTATTGCGTTATCGCCCACGAGAGAAAGTACTGAAAACTCCAGTGTTAATACTTTATAATATGTCATTGAATGAAGGGCAGTGAAATCCATTACAGTGAATCATTATAGCATTGATTGTAGAAACGACTGTTTGAGCCTGAGTATAGTGTAACTAAGTGATATGTGCTATTGTGCCAATATCGAGTGTGCCAGTTTGTAGTAATATTGGAGAACTTAAAGAAACAGCGCGCGTGAATCTAGGAAACAAGCAAAAGCGTTCGCGCGGGGGCCAGGCGATCAGCTGTTCTTGACATTTGACAAGGAGGGGAGGTGTTGCCACCTAGTGATCGCATACTAACCGTGGGAATTGCCGGCACGTCAGGATCAGTTGGTTTATTTGTTATTGTTTGGCCTTGTGACATCTTACATCCATTTTAAGTAAAATACAAAATTACCATTGTGTTTTTATCATCTCCTCCATTGATCTTGTGGCTACATTATACTGAAAGCATAGAGTGATAACAGTAAGTACCTGCCCGGATTCCTGATCTATTGAGTGTGACCTTGCCAAGGCTACCATTGACTCCACCAGTCCACTGAGGTGTTACTGGCCACCTAAAACACCAGTTGGCGACCTTGTGGTTAACCGTAGAGCCCGATTGTTGGGGAGGGCACACGACAGTCAAGTGAACGAGTCGTGTTCTCACTCTTTCTTAATAAGAGGCCATTAAGATTGACTGGGAGACTCTCCTGGCGTGCAGTGGCGCCATGAGGATCGAGTGAAGACCCGCAGGGCTACGGTGAGTGACCTTGAGCATAACTATTGCTCACCCCAGACTAGAGTAAGGATAAAGAGAGGTATAACCCCAACACAATGAACACTACAACAACGAACACTACAACAACAAACACCACAACAATGAACACTACAACAACAAACACAACAACAACGAACACTACAACAATGAACACCACAACAACGAACACTTCAACAACGAACACTACAAATACAAACACCACAACAACGAACACTACAAAAACGAACACCACAACAACGAACACTACAACAATGAACACCACAACAACGAACACTTCAACAACGAAGACTACAACAACGAACACTACAACAACGAACACCACAACAACTAACACCACAACAACTAACACCACAACAACGAACACCACAACCACGAACATCTCAACAACGAGCAATACAACAACGAACACAACAAAAACGAACACTACAACAACGAACACTACATCGACGAACACTACAACAAAGAACACTTCAATAACGAACACCACAAAAACAAACACTAAAACAACGAACACCACAACAACGAACATCTCAACAACGAACAGCACAACAACGAACACAACACCAACGAACACTGCAACAACGAATACCACAACAATGAACACCACAACAACGAACACTACAAAAACGAACACTACAACAACGAACACTACAACAACGAACATTACAACAATGAACACTACAACAACGAACACTACAACAACGAACACTACAACAACGAACATTACAACAATGAACACTACAACAACGAACACTATAACAACGAACATTACAACAACGAACACTACAATAACTAACATTACAACAATGAACACTACAACAACGAACATTACAACAATGAACACTACAAGAACGAACACTAAAACAACGAACATTACCACTACGAACACTACAACAACGAACTTTACAACAACGAACACTACAACAACGAACACTACAACAACGAACATTACAACAACGAACACTACAACAACGTAGTGTACTTAGTGAACAGTACAAAAACGTAGTGTACGTAGTGAACTCTACAACAACATACACTACAACAACGAACACTACAACAACGAACACTAAAACAACGAACACTACAACAACAAACACCAAAACAACGAACACTACAACAACGAACACTACAACAACGTACACTACCACAACGAACACCACAACAACGAACACTACAACAACGAACACTAAAACAACGAACACTACAACAATGAACATCTCAACAACGAACATCTCAACAACGAACACTACAACAATGAACACTACAACAACGAACACCACAACAACTAACATCTCAACAACGAACACTACAACAACGAACATCACAACAACGACCATCACAAAAACGAACATCTCAACAACGAACATCTCAACAACGAACACTACAACAACAAACACTAGAACAATGAGCACCACAACAACGAACACCACAATAATTAACACTACAACAACGAACACTACAACAATGAACACCACAACAACGAACACTTCAACAACGAAGACTACAACAACGAACACTACAACAACGAACACCACAACAACGAACACCACAACAACTAACACCACAACAACGAACACCACAACCACGAACATCTCAACAACGAGCAATACAACAACGAACACAACAAAAACGAACACTACAACAACGAACACTACAACGACGAACACTACAACAAAGAACACTACAATAACGAACACCACAAAAACAAACACTAAAACAACGAACACCACAACAACGAACATCTCAACAACGAACAGCACAACAACGAACACAACACCAACGAACACTGCAACAACGAATACCACAACAATGAACACCACAACAACGAACACTACAAAAACGAACACTACAACAACGAACACTACAACAACGAACATTACAACAATGAACACTACAACAACGAACACTACAACAACGAACACTACAACAACGAACATTACAACAATGAACACTACAACAATGAACACTATAACAATGAACATTACAACAACGAACACTACAATAACTAACATTACAACAATGAACACTACAACAACGAACATTACAACAATGAACACTACAAGAACGAACACTAAAACAACGAACATTACAACTACGAACACTACAACAACGAACTTTACAACAACGAACACTACAACAACGAACACTACAACAACGAACATTACAACAACGAACACTACAACAACGTAGTGTACTTAGTGAACAGTACAAAAACGTAGTGTACGTAGTGAACTCTACAACAACATACACTACAACAACGAACACTACAACAACGAACACTAAAACAACGAACACTACAACAACAAACACCAAAACAATGAACACTACAACAACGAACACTACAACAACGTACACTACCACAACGAACACCACAACAACGAACACTACAACAACGAACACTAAAACAACGAACACTACAACAATGAACATCTCAACAACGAACATCTCAACAACGAACACTACAACAATGAACACTACAACAACGAACACCACAACAACTAACATCTCAACAACGAACACTACAACAACGAACATCACAACAACGACCATCACAAAAACGAACATCTCAACAACGAACATCTCAACAACGAACACTACAACAACAAACACTAGAACAATGAGCACCACAACAACGAACACCACAATAATTAACACTACAACAACGAACACTACAACAATGAACACCACAACAACGAACACTTCAACAACGAAGACTACAACAACGAACACTACAACAACGAACACCACAACAACGAACACCACAACAACTAACACCACAACAACGAACACCACAACCACGAACATCTCAACAACGAGCAATACAACAACGAACACAACAAAAACGAACACTACAACAACGAACACTACATCGACGAACACTACAACAAAGAACACTTCAATAACGAACACCACAAAAACAAACACTAAAACAACGAACACCACAACAACGAACATCTCAACAACGAACAGCACAACAACGAACACAACACCAACGAACACTGCAACAACGAATACCACAACAATGAACACCACAACAACGAACACTACAAAAACGAACACTACAACAACGAACACTACAACAACGAACATTACAACAATGAACACTACAACAACGAACACTACAACAACGAACACTACAACAACGAACATTACAACAATGAACACTACAACAACGAACACTATAACAACGAACATTACAACAACGAACACTACAATAACTAACATTACAACAATGAACACTACAACAACGAACATTACAACAATGAACACTACAAGAACGAACACTAAAACAACGAACATTACAACTACGAACACTACAACAACGAACTTTACAACAACGAACACTACAACAACGAACACTACAACAACGAACATTACAACAACGAACACTACAACAACGTAGTGTACTTAGTGAACAGTACAAAAACGTAGTGTACGTAGTGAACTCTACAACAACATACACTACAACAACGAACACTACAACAACGAACACTAAAACAACGAACACTACAACAACAAACACCAAAACAACGAACACTACAACAACGAACACTACAACAACGTACACTACCACAACGAACACCACAACAACGAACACTACAACAACGAACACTAAAACAACGAACACTACAACAATGAACATCTCAACAACGAACATCTCAACAACGAACACTACAACAATGAACACTACAACAACGAACACCACAACAACTAACATCTCAACAACGAACACTACAACAACGAACATCACAACAACGACCATCACAAAAACGAACATCTCAACAACGAACATCTCAACAACGAACACTACAACAACAAACACTAGAACAATGAGCACCACAACAACGAACACCACAATAATTAACACTACAACAACGAACACTACAACAATGAACACCACAACAACGAACACTTCAACAACGAAGACTACAACAACGAACACTACAACAACGAACACCACAACAACGAACACCACAACAACTAACACCACAACAACGAACACCACAACCACGAACATCTCAACAACGAGCAATACAACAACGAACACAACAAAAACGAACACTACAACAACGAACACTACATCGACGAACACTACAACAAAGAACACTTCAATAACGAACACCACAAAAACAAACACTAAAACAACGAACACCACAACAACGAACATCTCAACAACGAACAGCACAACAACGAACACAACACCAACGAACACTGCAACAACGAATACCACAACAATGAACACCACAACAACGAACACTACAAAAACGAACACTACAACAACGAACACTACAACAACGAACATTACAACAATGAACACTACAACAACGAACACTACAACAACGAACACTACAACAACGAACATTACAACAATGAACACTACAACAATGAACACTATAACAACGAACATTACAACAACGAACACTACAATAACTAACATTACAACAATGAACACTACAACAACGAACATTACAACAATGAACACTACAAGAACGAACACTAAAACAACGAACATTACAACTACGAACACTACAACAACGAACTTTACAACAACGAACACTACAACAACGAACACTACAACAACGAACATTACAACAACGAACACTACAACAACGTAGTGTACTTAGTGAACAGTACAAAAACGTAGTGTACGTAGTGAACTCTACAACAACATACACTACAACAACGAACACTACAACAACGAACACTAAAACAACGAACACTACAACAACAAACACCAAAACAATGAACACTACAACAACGAACACTACAACAACGTACACTACCACAACGAACACCACAACAACGAACACTACAACAACGAACACTAAAACAACGAACACTACAACAATGAACATCTCAACAACGAACATCTCAACAACGAACACTACAACAATGAACACTACAACAACGAACACCACAACAACTAACATCTCAACAACGAACACTACAACAACGAACATCACAACAACGACCATCACAAAAACGAACATCTCAACAACGAACATCTCAACAACGAACACTACAACAACAAACACTAGAACAATGAGCACCACAACAACGAACACCACAATAATTAACACTACAACAACGAACACTACAACAATGAACACCACAACAACGAACACTTCAACAACGAAGACTACAACAACGAACACTACAACAACGAACACCACAACAACGAACACCACAACAACTAACACCACAACAACGAACACCACAACCACGAACATCTCAACAACGAGCAATACAACAACGAACACAACAAAAACGAACACTACAACAACGAACACTACATCGACGAACACTACAACAAAGAACACTTCAATAACGAACACCACAAAAACAAACACTAAAACAACGAACACCACAACAACGAACATCTCAACAACGAACAGCACAACAACGAACACAACACCAACGAACACTGCAACAACGAATACCACAACAATGAACACCACAACAACGAACACTACAAAAACGAACACTACAACAACGAACACTACAACAACGAACATTACAACAATGAACACTACAACAACGAACACTACAACAACGAACACTACAACAACGAACATTACAACAATGAACACTACAACAACGAACACTATAACAACGAACATTACAACAACGAACACTACAATAACTAACATTACAACAATGAACACTACAACAACGAACATTACAACAATGAACACTACAAGAACGAACACTAAAACAACGAACATTACAACTACGAACACTACAACAACGAACTTTACAACAACGAACACTACAACAACGAACACTACAACAACGAACATTACAACAACGAACACTACAACAACGTAGTGTACTTAGTGAACAGTACAAAAACGTAGTGTACGTAGTGAACTCTACAACAACATACACTACAACAACGAACACTACAACAACGAACACTAAAACAACGAACACTACAACAACAAACACCAAAACAACGAACACTACAACAACGAACACTACAACAACGTACACTACCACAACGAACACCACAACAACGAACACTACAACAACGAACACTAAAACAACGAACACTACAACAATGAACATCTCAACAACGAACATCTCAACAACGAACACTACAACAATGAACACTACAACAACGAACACCACAACAACTAACATCTCAACAACGAACACTACAACAACGAACATCACAACAACGACCATCACAAAAACGAACATCTCAACAACGAACATCTCAACAACGAACACTACAACAACAAACACTAGAACAATGAGCACCACAACAACGAACACCACAATAATTAACACTACAACAACGAACACTACAACAATGAACACCACAACAACGAACACTTCAACAACGAAGACTACAACAACGAACACTACAACAACGAACACCACAACAACGAACACCACAACAACTAACACCACAACAACGAACACCACAACCACGAACATCTCAACAACGAGCAATACAACAACGAACACAACAAAAACGAACACTACAACAACGAACACTACATCGACGAACACTACAACAAAGAACACTTCAATAACGAACACCACAAAAACAAACACTAAAACAACGAACACCACAACAACGAACATCTCAACAACGAACAGCACAACAACGAACACAACACCAACGAACACTGCAACAACGAATACCACAACAATGAACACCACAACAACGAACACTACAAAAACGAACACTACAACAACGAACACTACAACAACGAACATTACAACAATGAACACTACAACAACGAACACTACAACAACGAACACTACAACAACGAACATTACAACAATGAACACTACAACAATGAACACTATAACAACGAACATTACAACAACGAACACTACAATAACTAACATTACAACAATGAACACTACAACAACGAACATTACAACAATGAACACTACAAGAACGAACACTAAAACAACGAACATTACAACTACGAACACTACAACAACGAACTTTACAACAACGAACACTACAACAACGAACACTACAACAACGAACATTACAACAACGAACACTACAACAACGTAGTGTACTTAGTGAACAGTACAAAAACGTAGTGTACGTAGTGAACTCTACAACAACATACACTACAACAACGAACACTACAACAACGAACACTAAAACAACGAACACTACAACAACAAACACCAAAACAATGAACACTACAACAACGAACACTACAACAACGTACACTACCACAACGAACACCACAACAACGAACACTACAACAACGAACACTAAAACAACGAACACTACAACAATGAACATCTCAACAACGAACATCTCAACAACGAACACTACAACAATGAACACTACAACAACGAACACCACAACAACTAACATCTCAACAACGAACACTACAACAACGAACATCACAACAACGACCATCACAAAAACGAACATCTCAACAACGAACATCTCAACAACGAACACTACAACAACAAACACTAGAACAATGAGCACCACAACAACGAACACCACAATAATTAACACTACAACAACGAACACTACAACAATGAACACCACAACAACGAACACTTCAACAACGAAGACTACAACAACGAACACTACAACAACGAACACCACAACAACGAACACCACAACAACTAACACCACAACAACGAACACCACAACCACGAACATCTCAACAACGAGCAATACAACAACGAACACAACAAAAACGAACACTACAACAACGAACACTACATCGACGAACACTACAACAAAGAACACTTCAATAACGAACACCACAAAAACAAACACTAAAACAACGAACACCACAACAACGAACATCTCAACAACGAACAGCACAACAACGAACACAACACCAACGAACACTGCAACAACGAATACCACAACAATGAACACCACAACAACGAACACTACAAAAACGAACACTACAACAACGAACACTACAACAACGAACATTACAACAATGAACACTACAACAACGAACACTACAACAACGAACACTACAACAACGAACATTACAACAATGAACACTACAACAATGAACACTATAACAACGAACATTACAACAACGAACACTACAATAACTAACATTACAACAATGAACACTACAACAACGAACATTACAACAATGAACACTACAAGAACGAACACTAAAACAACGAACATTACAACTACGAACACTACAACAACGAACTTTACAACAACGAACACTACAACAACGAACACTACAACAACGAACATTACAACAACGAACACTACAACAACGTAGTGTACTTAGTGAACAGTACAAAAACGTAGTGTACGTAGTGAACTCTACAACAACATTCACTACAACAACGAACACTACAACAACGAACACTAAAACAACGAACACTACAACAACAAACACCAAAACAATGAACACTACAACAACGAACACTACAACAACGTACACTACCACAACGAACACCACAACAACGAACACTACAACAACGAACACTAAAACAACGAACACTACAACAATGAACATCTCAACAACGAACATCTCAACAACGAACACTACAACAATGAACACTACAACAACGAACACCACAACAACTAACATCTCAACAACGAACACTACAACAACGAACATCACAACAACGACCATCACAAAAACGAACATCTCAACAACGAACATCTCAACAACGAACACTACAACAACAAACACTAGAACAATGAGCACCACAACAACGAACACCACAATAATTAACACTACAACAACGAACACTAGAACAACGAACACCACAACAACGAACACCACAATAATGAACACTACAACAACGAAAATCAGAACAACGAACACTTCAACAACGAACACTACAACAACAAACACTACAACTACGAACATCTTAACAACAAACACCACAACAACGAACTTTACAACAACGAACATCTCAACAACGAACATCTCAACAACGAACCTCTCAACAACGAACACTACAACAACGAACACCACAACAACGAACATCACAACAACGAACACCACAACAACGAACATCTCAACAACGAACACTACAACTACGAATATCTCAACAACGAACATCTCAACTACGAACACTACAACAATGAACACTACAACAACGAGCACCACATCAACGAACATCTCAACAACGAACACTACAACAACGAACACCACAGCAACGAACATCACAAAACGAACATCACATCAACGAACATCTCAACAACGAACACCACAATAATGAACACTACAACAACGAAAATCAGAACAACGAACACTACAACAACGAACACTACAACAACGAACACTACAACTACGAAACCCTTAACAACAAACACCACAACAATGAACTTTACAACAACGAACACCACAACAACGAACAATACAACAACGAACACCACAACAACGAACTCCACAACAACGAACTTTACAACAACGGACACCTCAACATCGAACATTACCACAACGAAAATCACAAAAACGACCATTAACACAACGCACACCACAACAACGAACACTACAATAATTAACACTACAACAACGAACAATACAACATTGAACACTACAACAACGAACAAAACAACAACGAACACTTCAACAACGAACACTACAACAACGAACACTCTAACAACAAACACTACAACAATGAATACTACAACAACGAGCATTACAACAATGAACATTACAACAACGATTACTACAACAATGAACTATTGAACTTCAATACA